>NW_007726696.1:48802-104884 GCF_000696425.1 Galeopterus variegatus | reverse complement strand
TTTTTACCACTTAAAAAAAAAAAAAAAAAAAAAGAAATCCTGAGGTCAGACTTACAGTAGCTTAAATGTCCATCATTAAATGAACTCTGGAATATTTGGTGTATTATTATAATTGTCGATAAAAATTTTTGCTGTGATTACATAACATGGGAAAATGACACGTTAGATGTAAAAAGCAGCATACAAAATAATTTAGACCTGTGATTATATTTAAAACACACAAACACAAAGTATGAAATAGAGAAGATTAGAAGGAAATAAAATATAAATTTTAGTTACGTGTGGGTAGTGGGACTGTGGATGAGATCGTTTTCTTTTTTTGCTTTTTCTGTGTTTTAAAGATTTCCTTAGTGAGCACGTGAAACTTTTTATACCAGTCTCCTGCTGTAGAATTCCACTTATTTGTGTCGATTTTAGTAGATTTTTATTTTTAAACATCAGATCCTTTAGTATTTCTTTTTGGCTGGCTCCAGCTTGTTTGATTGCCGTTGCCTGTCCGTGTGACAGAATCATGTAAAATGGACCTAGAACAACCTGGCCACTACTCTTATAGCCTAAAATACTCCTGAGCCCTTGAATTCTGGGACCATTTTTAATTGACCTGTAAGTTTTTTTAACCTGGCCATAGGCTTCTCTTTGATATCTTTTTCTCTTCTTTTTTAAGCATGGAAATTACACTTACTCTTCAGTATCTTGCAGAGATTGAGAATTTTTTTTTGTATTTTGTTTTATACCTCTGTACACATAAGCATAAAACTGAGAAGAGTAGATCTACCAATAAGACTTATTTTATCCCATGTTAATATTATAGTAGAGATGATGCGTATCTGTGGTGACAAAGGTCTCAAGGTTGCTCTTACCTCTTCGTACTACAAGGTTTTGGCCCCTCCGCAAGCCAGCCTAGAACCTTAACAGAGCAAATGGGCTCCTCGCTGCCCTAACTCCTGAGACCAATTTGTGCTAGAAAACTGATTTAGTAATTAAAATAAGAAATATGATTTCCATTCCTTTGGATATATTCCCAGCAGTGGGATAGCTGGGTCGTATGGTAGATCTATCTTCAGCTGTTTGAGGAACCTCCAAACCATTTTCCATAGGGATTGCACCATTTTGCATTCCCACCAACAACGTATGAGAGTTCCTTTTTCTCCACAACCACGCCAGCATTTATCTTTCGGTGTCGCTTGCATTTTGGCCATCCTAACTGGGGTGAGATGGTATCTCAGTGTGGTTTTGATTTGCATTTCCCGGATGCTGAGTGATGTTGAGCATTTTTTCATATGACTGTTGGCCATTTGCATATCTTCTTTAGAGAAATGCCTACTTAGCTCTTTTGCCCATTTTTTAATTGGGTTGCTTGTTTTTTTCTTGTAAAGATGTTTGAGTTCTTTATATATTCTGGATATTAGTCCTTTGTCAGACATGTATTTTGCAAATATTTTCTCCCACTCTGTTGGCTGTCTTTTAGCTCTGTTAATTGTTTCTTTTGCTGTGCAGAAACTTTTCAGTTTGATATAGTCCCATTTGTTTATTTTTCCTTTGGTTGCCCATGCTTTTGGGGTCATATTCATGAAGTCTGTGCCCAGCCCTATTTGCTGAAGGGTTTCTCCTATATTTTCTTTAATAAGTTTTATTGTTTAGGGGTGTATATTTAAATCCTTGATCCATTTTGAGTTGATTTTAGTACATGGTGAGAGATGTGGGTCTAGTTTCAATCTCAGCACTTTTTACAATAGCCAAGAGTTGGAATCAGCCCAAATGTCCATCATCGGATGAGTGGATATGGAAAATGTGGTATATCTACACAATGGAATACTACTCAGCTATAAAAACGAATGAAATACTGCCATTTGCAACAACATGGATGGACCTTGAGAGAATAATATTGAGTGAAACGAGTCAGGCAGAGAAAAAGAAATACCACATGTTCTCACTCATCGGAGGGAGCTAAAAAAACAATCAAATTAATTCACCCACAAACACACACACAAAAAAAAAACCGGGAGGGGGGCAGGGAAGAAGATATAACAACTATACTTTTTTTTGAAGTTGTTACAACAAGTAAACGGAAAGGACATTCTTGGGGGGGAGGGGAGAGAGGGAGGAGGGCGGGAGGTGTCGGTGATGGGTCATAAAAATCATATACATTGTATATTGACAAAATAAAAATTAAAAAAAAAAAAAAAGAAATATGACTGCCAAGTAAGTACAGGTTGTTTTGGTCAGAAAGGATTTATTTTTCCCCCAGTAGGAAGCCTATTGGGAAGTGAAAATAAAATCAGACAATTGCTTGGTGTGAATGTGAACCCCTGGAGCAAGTGAGAGTCCTTTCGTGAGACGTCCATGGGGGGGAAGGTCGGTTGCAGATTGGTCTGCTCCCCTCCCCCAGGCTACAGGTACGCCCTGGATTTCCCAAGCTGTCTCTTCAGTTCTTTGATTAAATATATATGAAATTACCTGATGTGTAATGAGTACTCAGAATTTTCAGTATTTTAAAAAACTATGTTAATATTTATATCTCAAGGGCTGAGATTCTATGAGGAAAATAACTTAAGGTGTAGTAGGTATTAATCTCTGTCATAAAATAATAATATTTATTATTAATTATTTGTAATTCCTGTACCCCTCAGTAAGTACTGATAGGCTGCTTACTCTCTGTAAAGCATCGTGCGAGATCCTGAGAATGAGATGGTGAACAAACCTCTCTTTACCATCGTGGAACCCACACGGCAGTGGGAGAGACAGTGAGTAAAAATGGCACCATAGTGTGTAACTAGAGATTTGGAAAGTGTGACAGTTGAAATGGGATGGGGGCTGTGAGAGTTTAGCAAGTGACCCAAACCATGGCAGGGGGGTTAGGTGCTGTACCTCTCGTCGTACAGATAAAATCCATACTCGGTGAAATAGGGTAACTTTCCCAGGATCGCTTAGACAGGAAGTCGAAAGTGGAGACTAAAGGCAGGTTTTTTGTTTTGTTTTGTTTTGTTTTTTTTCCTTTTTGTCTTTTTTACTGACCGGTAACGGGATTACAACCCTTGGTGTCGCGCCCATACCGGGGACCGGCAATGGGATCGCAACCCTCAGTGTTGCCCCTGCACCGGACCGGGGACCGGCAACGGGACTGCAACCCTCGGTGTTGCGCCCGCACCGTGCTCAGCCAGGGAGCGGGAACCGGTCTCCACGTGGGATCTGAACCCTCGGCGGGAGCGCCGCCACGCTCCCAAACGGCGCACTCTCCAGTGTGCCACCGGGCCGGCCCTAAAGGCAGGTTTTCTTTCTTATTCCTAGTTCCTTTATGCACTCACGACCTAATACTTCATGGCATTTTTGCCACTGTTTGATAGAGGCTGTCTCTCTGCCACCTGCAGAGTAATCAGTTTTGGGTTATAAAATTACTGAATAAAACTACAATTTAGTTTTGTAGAAGTTTTCACAACTAGGGATATCTAAATCTCATAGTATTAAAGAATCTGTTCTGTTTCTATTTCAGAATTTTACTCAAAAAACAAAATCTAAATACCTCTGAAAGATTGTCAAGCTTATAGTGTACAAGATGTATTTCTTTTCTTTTTTTTTTTAATAAAAGATGACTGGTAAGGGGATCTTAACCTTTGACTTGGTGTTGTCAGCACCACGCTCTCCCAAGTGAGCTAACCGGCCATCCCTATATAGGATCTGAACCCGTGGCCTTGGTGTTATCAGCACCGCACTCTCCCAAGTGAGCCACGGGCCAGCCCTTACAAGATGTATTTCTGTTGTGAATCAGATATACTTTTATTCCCAGACTGGTCATTTATGTATTCATTCTTTTAACTCATATTTAGCTATGGACTGAGCCCTGTTCTAGGTACTGGAGATACAGGAGTGAACAAAATAGACAGGAAATCTGACCCCATGGAGCTTACATAGTAGTGGAAACAGAGGGACAGACAGCCGATGAATCATGTAAAATGTGTCGTGTGCCCAGTTGTGAAACAAGGTGGAGTCTCAAGTACAGCTCGTCATTTACATGAGACGTGCCTGATGCCGCGCTGATAGGTACTGATTGGCACCTGCCACAGTAGGTGCTGAGGGGGAGAAGGTGAACAGTGCAGCTGTCACCCTGTAACGGGGGACATGCGTGGTGAGCGAAGAGTTTCCCAATGAGTTCTTCCTGACTGCTTTCGTGACACTGCCGACATCCTGTGGTTTTTCAATAATAATTTCTGCCTTTGGGAACACGTTTCAGTTTTTAGGTAAGAGCTGCATGTGTGAATTATAGAAGCAGCAGGAAAACAGTGGCTTTGGAGTTGGACATGTGTAGTCCTGACTCTGCTGCTGTTTGGTTAAATGAACTGGGGCAAGTTCCTTAGACTCTCTGATCCTCTGACTTTATATATCAGGGACAATTCCTACTTCATAGGGTTCTTGTGAGGACTCGGTGAGATGATGTACGTGACTCAGTATACCTCACGAAGAGGACTTGCTTTACTGAGGTACCAAGAGGCAGGCAGTACAGCGCGGTGGCAGGACGCGTGGGCTCTGGAGCCCAGACTCGGCCCTGTCGTTCACCCCTCGCCAGCTAGGCGGCCTGGAGAAAGCGTTTAATTCAAGAGAAGGAAGGAGGCAATACTTGTAAAGCAGTTGGAATAGTGTCTGGCACATTGTAAGGGTTTGGAAAATGTTATTCTTCTTGTATATTATAAAAACTAGTACAGTACCTGCCACATAGAAGGTCCTAAATAAAAGCTCCTTCTCTTTTTGGTATCCCCTGGTTACCATGTCTGCCATTCACTCTGTTCAGGTAGTAGATTAAAGTGCTCTAGAATTTGAGTGTCAACAAGACGGAAGGTGCCGTCACAGCCACATCTCACCACTAGGGTGGGTTGCAGAGCTGTCTTTATTAGAAAGCTTAGGTGATGAGTTTCATCAAACATTAAATGTTGCTCGGCAAACTTAGGGCCTTTGAATTCCTGTAGTAGGTTACTCTGGTAATGTCAAATTCTGCAACCAGTTGTTGCTGAAGATAGTAGCTAAGGAGGTTGTCACTGATTTTAGATTTATCCATATACTGTGCTGAAACAATGATAGAAAGATCAGTGCTATAGAGAAACTTAAGAAGCTTGTTAATGTTTCAGTTTTTTCTGTGCCTCCACGGATAGAATTTTAGCTTCATGTTTTCTGTATTTGTAGCAAAACAGTTGTTTGTTAGAGCATAGATTTACTCTTGGCATAGTCTATTAACAAGCACTTTAGACTTCATTGTAAATCAATTTTAAGTTGCTTGACTCAGTCTTTCACTTTGGCATTTCTAGGAGTCCACTAAAAGAGGATGTTTTTGCTACCACGATTAAAAAGATGAACAGTAATGACCAAGACATAACAGAATTACAAGAGCAAATTCACAGACTTCTCTTGCAGGTAAAGTGAGAGATTTTTAAAAACACAGAATTCTGACTGTCATGTTTTACTTTAACATTCAGCCTTAGTAAAGTCACTTCACAAAAATAAACTGTGAGGAAACTCTAGAAATTTTTGTCTTTCTCTCTTTGCTTTTAAATTAAATTTTATTAATTTTTTAATAATTAATTTTTTTAATTTTTTTAATTTTTAAATTCTTATTTAATTTTTTAAATGTGCAGGACATTTTTGTAAGAACCCATTCTAAGGCAGCAAACTGAGGCAGGGTAAGCAGTATGGTGGAGAAGTTATTTCCACCTGAGATAGGTCTTATGTTCTGAACGCCACCCGTGTGCTCAACCTCTGTGTTTTGGCTTCAGTGTTTTTTTTTTTAAATGATTCCAGTTTTAAAGGTAGGGAGAGAGGTATGATAGGTCTCAGTATTTCCAGTTATTATAAGCTAAAAGTAGGAAAAGTTACATGCTGACAAGAAATACTAAAGATGGTTTCTACTAGAGATTCAATAGTTTGCAGTACATAAAACTGATGCTGTCACATGAGAGACCTGCTAACTTAGTGGTTTTAAAAATGTCTTTCATAAAACCTCCAGGGGTCATGAAGTATCTGAAGTTCTTGGAGAAAAGTATGGCATATATTTAATTTGTTCTTTCTATTCTAAACTCAACATAAAGAACTAGAGTTTATCTTCATGGTTTTAAAAATTAATTATACTATGGCTTTTAAAAAACTTGTTCCAGAAATACCAACCTGGACTAAAAAACAAGACCTTGCCCTTGAGAATTGCTGAAATGACAGAGGAATGCCTTTCACGTCAGCATCAGGATTAAAAGCATCAACCTGCCTACACCTAATTTAGGACTTCAGACATTTTACTTTTAATTTTCTGATTATTCTAGATAAGCTCTGAATAACTAATCCTACCATTTAGATAACCAGTAACTGTAAATTGGTCCTCTTTTTTCTTCCAGCCAATTCATCTGAGTGCGTCCAGTGGCTGTGGGAGCCTGGAAAGTAGTGGTTCACATGAGCACCAAGTCAGCCTCACCTCATCCAGCAAGTCCAGCGGGCACTGCATGGAAGAAACCCAAAAGGAGCCGGTGAGTGGGCAGACTGTGTGTTATTGTCCAGGTGTCGTGGTCTCTGCAATGTGTCGGTAGTAATTCTACTAGTAGTGACGTCTCAGTGTATGTTCTTGAAGACCCCATCTTGAAATAGACATTGTAATCTATTTTGGTTTGGAAAGATGTCTGTAAAAAGAAAATATCACCTTTGGAATGTGATCTTTGGATTAATTGAATGCTTTTTATTTAACGTTTCATTGGTACCAGTATACCAGGGCACAGTAGGAAACTAATTAAAGTGATCACTGTACTTTTAGTCCTTACGTCTTCAGAGAACCAGAATTAAATGTATTTTGTTTATTTTTTAATGCACACTTTGATAATTTTTGAAACATTTTATCATTTTTCTTCCCTAAGATGACCTTGCAGCAGGTCTATGCCAGTGTAAACAAAATCAAGAATCTGGGTCAGCAGCTGTACATCGAGTCACTGACCAAACCATCTGTCAAACCAGTGATGGGGACACGTAAAGAACCGCTGGGTGGTGGAGAGTCAGCAGGGCTGCTCAGGCTCCCCGCCATGGCGCCCTCTTCGGCACAGATAGAACACGTGGGGGCCGCAAGCATGCCACTGTGACCCTGCACTGCTGCTTTTCAGATGTTTTTATTTGCCCAGATAACAATAGTAATATTAGTAATAATAATAATGGCAGCCACAAATAATATACTGAAAGCTAAATGGTGTTAGAGTGTAGTTCCAGTACACTTCTACTGAAGAATTAACTTTTCTGATAAGACCAGCAAATCTATAAATATTCTTTCTATATGAACTATCTGTAAACCAAAAGCATTGATTTTACAATGCATTTCAGATGATCAAGTATATTAAAATAATAATCCCTCTCTGTCATTTCAAACATGGAGAATATTTATGACCAAAATTGAATGAAAAACTTTGGCCTTTTTCTTGATATACATTTACTTTTTTCAAATGTGAGGTAAGGAGCCCTCTAAAAGACCTGGATCTGCTGTATTAGTTGGCGTTATTTTCAAAAGTTAACCTAGTTGCATTATGTAGCAGAGGAAGGTTCTATAATATAGAGATCAAATTCGATTGGCTTTTTTTAATTTAGCAAACTTTCTCTTCATTTTTCTCCCTGAATATTAATATAATTTTGGAAGTCATGATGGATTTTGGTCACCTAAACGTTGCTGATGGTCTCTATCATTGTCACATGCAGGCATTTTATGCGGTAGAGCTGAAATGTCTTTTCTAAGGTTCATAATAATAGCAACAATAATAATAGCTATATTTTTCAGGACTTAATGTTATTTACACCATGAAAAATCAAACTGCTGTTCCCACAGGTGATATCGCTAGAAGCTTATCTTAGTCAGTTTTTACTGCTATAACAAAATACCTGAGACTGGGTGATTGATAAGCAGCAGCGATTTATTTCTTACAGTTTTGGAGGCCGGGAAGTCCAAGTTCACAATGTTGACAGTTTTGGTGTCTTGCCAAGGGCTCAGTCTCTGCTTCCACAATGATGCTTTGAATGCCGCATCCTGCAAAGGGGATGAATGCGACACTATGTCCTCATGTGGTGGAAGGGATGAAGGGCAAGAAGGGAAACAGCTAGTTCCCTCCAGCCTCCTTTTTTGTAATGTCATTAATTCCCTTTGTGAGGGCTCTGCCCTCGTGACTTAATTACTTCCTAAAGGCCCTATGTCTTAGTACTATCACATTGGGTTTAAACTCCAGCATATGAATTTTGGAGGGAGACATACATTGAAACCATAGCAGAGCCCATAAGACTTCCTCCAGATATAGCAAGTTCTGTCTGTTTCCTCTTTTTACCTAAATAGGAAGTTCAGCATTATATTTGTTTCTTCTGTTATTACCTATAAGGGCACAAGATAGGAATTATAGGTGTGTGTGTGTGTGTGTGTGTGTGTGTGTGTGTGTGTGTGTGTGTGTGTGTGTGTTGAAACCACCAGATTTCCTCTTTCCAAAATAATTTGTACAGTGTATTGTTTCAATACATGCATATTCTGCACATTGATTCACTTAGCATAACTTTGTACCTGCTAATCCACTACTTCCCCACCACCCCCACTCCCCGGAATTTATCGTATCATTCTTACTATGTATCATTCCATGACCTGGCAGAGAAAATTCTTTTGGAATGTCTTAAAGCTGAAACTGTTTAATGTTTTCTTCATCCTTTGGTCAAGTCAGTCCTATTCACTGCTGCTTTGGCCTGGGATCTCATACTAGTATCACAGTTTTACAGCCTGACCTCTGTATTTCATGTCAGAGTAGCTTCCTTTCTTACCTCCTGAATTGTTCAGTTTCTTACCATCCACCACTGACCAGGTAATACCATCGGTACTATTTTTGGAGCCTATAAATGTTATAATTATAATGTTAGAAATTGAGTAGAGATATACACCAATGAAAAGGAAAATGCTAGAGGATCATTGTATACATGTTTTATATACAGGGTGCTAGAGCCAACAAGAACTTGAGGTTTTAAGTTTATATATATATTTTTTTCCTTTTTTGTCTTTTTTTGTGACCGGCAACGGATCGCAACCCTCAGTGTCGCGCCCGTACCGGACTGGGACCGGCAACGGGATCGCAACCCTCGGTGTTGCGCCCGCACCTCGCTCAGCCAGTGAGCGGCCGGTCTGTATGTGGCATCCGAACCCTCGGCGGGAGCGCCGCCGCACTCCCAAGCAGCGCACTGTAGCAGTGCACCACCGGGCCGGCCCTTTAAGTTTATATTTTTACCTCTCTTAAAAGGGCAGGTAATGCTTTAAAATGGAAAAAGAAGGGAGATTTCAAAAGCTAATATGAGAGGGTAAGCAGCAACAGAGATATGTAAAGCCCCTTCGTCCGCCATTCGTACAAATGCCAATTGCAAGAGACATAATTGGGGAAATCAAGGGAGTGCTGTGTGTTTAGGGTGATGGAATGCCTGAGTGAAAGAAGAGGACCCCTGAGCCGAACCGATTCAGAGTGAGAGTCAGGGATGTAGAGAGCCAGTAAGAGCCTCGCTGCAGACTCACAAAGAAGCCAGACAAACAGCAAGTTCATGACCTTGACCCCATCAGAGTGCTGAGGTTACAGGGCAGCCAACAGGCCTAAAATCTAAAGAGAGACACGCTTGCAGGTGATGCGGGGGGAGATGCAAGCACTGGCACAGCACAGCAGCTAACAGAATCGGGTAACGTGGGAGAGACAGACCCTCTCTGAGGCACAATGCAAAGGAAGGACCAGAAGCTGAAAGTGGAGCACACACTGAGAAAAACTCACAGACCAGCTGCCGCCTACACAGAGGATAACGGGGAATTTGAGGGGTGTTTCACATTCTGTAAAGCCATAGCAACAACAAACCTCAAAGCTGGCCTAAAACTTCACTAGATGAGTTCAGGTACAGACCCAACAGAAAGAAAGGCATGCCCAGGTGCTCTACTGTCCTATATAAGTTATTTCATTTTCAACAGATCTTATGTAGCCTATGGAAAGGCAAAAAGAAAAGAAAAGAAAAGAAAAAAAAACTCCCAAGAGACAAAGCAATCATCAGAACAAGACTCAGCTACGATGCAGAAGTGGTATCCACCTGACAGGGAACTTGAAATAATTGTGAGTAGTACATTAAAGGCTAATGGACAAAGTGGGCAGCATGCAAGACCAGGAGGGTAACTGCGGCATAGATGTGGAACGTAAAAGAAAGGATCACATGGAAATGCCAGAAATCCCAGAATAATGGGCAGTCAGCACAACCAAGGAAAGAATCAGTGAATTCGAAGATAGATTACTTCAGAAATTACTCAAACTGAAGCAGAGAAAGAAGAGTGAAACACACAGAATAGAAGGTCAAACTATCTAATATATGTGTAATTGAAATTCCAGAAGAAATATTTGAAGAAATAATGGCCATAGGTCCAAGGAACAAGAAGTTAGGTCAATACAACAGGAAAAGCACTTAGGCATGTCATAGTTAAACTACCGATAACAAAGCCAAAGAGAAAGTCTTGATGGCAGCCAGAGGGAGAAAGATGACAAAACAAAAAGAAAAACAAAGAAGGATTACAACAGACATTTCTTCAGAAACCATCCACACTAACAGGAGAATGGAGTAATGTCTTCAAAGAAAAAACACAGAATTCTGTACCTTGCAAAGATATCTTTCAGAAATGAAGATGATATGAAGGTTTTCTTAAACAGCAATCGTGGGAATTCATTGCCATCAGCCTTATTCTATAAGAAACGCTAAAGGAATTTCTTAAGGTAGAAGGAATGTGACATCAGACAAAAGAAAACTTGGATCTACACAAAGAAGTAAAAAGCACTGGAAAATGGAATAAATGAACGTAAGATACATTTTACTTTTTAATTGTTTTTAATTGCCCTAAAAGAAAACTGTTTAAAGCAAAAATAGTATTCTGCATTTATAGCATATATAAAAGTAAAATATATGACAATAATACTGTGAAGGTTAGTAGGAAGATATTGGGGATATACCATTGTGAGGTCCTTACGCTGTATTTGAAAGAGTATGACATTGTTTGGAAGTAGACACTGAGTACGTAAGAATACATATTAGAAACTGTAGGACGACAATTAGAAAAGACTTTTAAAGTGTAAGTAACATGTCAGTACTGGTGATAAGTGGAATTTAAGACAACCCAAAATTAGGCAAAAAGGAAGGAAAAAAACCAACAAAAACCAAACAGAGCAAATAGAAAACAAGTAGCAACAGGGTATATTTTAATCCAATAATGTCAAAAATCACATTAAATGTGAATCATCTCATATACAGGTAAAAGGCAGAAATTGTCAAATTGGATGAAAAGGTGTAGCTGCATGCTATCTACAAGACCCCATTTTGAAAATAAAAACATAGGCTAAAAGCAAAGAGTTAGAAAGGATATACCATACTAACATGAACCAAAAGAAAGATAAAAAGTTATATTAATATCAAACAAAGTGGACTTCAGAACAAGGAATATTACCAGGGTTACAGAGAGATTGTGTAAGTGATGACAAAGGGGTTGATTCTCTAGGAACATGGAATAATCCTACATGTTTAGAATGTCAGAACTCAAAATACATGAAGCAAGAACAGATAAAACTGCAAGGAGAAATAGACAATGAAGATATTGAAGACCCGAACAACACTATCAGCAAGGTTGGCCCAGTTGACATTTATAAACACGCCACCCAGCAACAACACAATAACATATTTTCTCAAGGGCGAATGGAACATTCATCAAAACAGACCATATTCTGGGCTGTAATAAACCTTAATAATTTTTTTTTTCCTTTTTGTCTTTTTTACTGACCGGTAACGGGTTCGCAACCCTCGGTGTTGCACCCGCACCGCGCTCAGCCAGTGAGCAGGAACCGGTCTCCACATGGGATCCAAACCCTCGGCGGGAGCGCCACCGCACTCCCAAGCGGCGCACTCTCCTTTTTTACTGACCGGTAACGGGATCGCAACCCTCAGTGTTGCGCCCGCACCGCGCTCAGCCAGTGAGCAGGAACCGGTCTCCACATGGGATCCAAACCCTCGGCGGGAGCGCCACCGCACTCCCAAGCGGCGCACTCTCCAGTGCGCCACCGGGCCGGCCCAATAATTTTTAAATAATAGAGATCATACAGAGTATATTCTCTCACCAAAATGGATTAAACTAGAAATCAGTTACAAAGGTATCTAGGAAATTCTCAAATGTTTGGAAATCAAATATACTTCTAAATAACCCACAGGTCAAAGAGGAAGTCTCAAAGGAAATAAAAACATTTTGAACTGAATGAAGTGAAAAGACAACATAAAATATGTGGGATAGGGCCAGCCCGGTGGCGCACTGGAGAGTGCGCCACTTGGGAGCGCAGTGGCGCTCCCGCCGAGGGTTCAGATCCCATGTGGAGACTGGTTCCCGCTCACTGGCTGAGCACGGTGCAGGCGCGACACCGAGAGTTGCAATCCCGTTGCTGGTCCCCAGTACGGGCGTGACACCGAGGGTTGCGATCCCGTTACCGGTCAGTAAAAAAAAAGACAAAAAGGAAAAAAAAATATGTGGGATAGCCCTGAAACCATGATTAAAGGGAAATCTATAGCTTTAAGTGTTTATATGGCAAAAAGAATGGTCTCAACTCGGTAATCTAAGCTTCCTCCTTAAGAAACTAGAGAAAGAACAAGTGAAATCCAAAGTAAGGAGAAGGAAGGAAGTAATAAAGACCAGCTATCAATGAAATTGAAAACAGAAAATAGACAAAATTATATCAAAAGCTAATAAGAATAAAATTAATCTTTAGCTATACTGAACAGAAGAAAGAAGGAAAGACAGATTGGGCATTATCAAAATTAAAAACTTATTTTTGAGGACATTGATAAGATAATGAAGACAATATTTTCATATTATGTATAAAGAAATTATATTTAGAATATATAAAGAAAACCCAACAATACGACAAACAACCCAATTAAAGAATGGTTAAGAGGTCTGAACACTTTCCAGAGAAGATATGTAGAGAGCAAATAACATGAAAAGATGCTCAACCTCATTAGTCGTTAGGCAAAAATAAATGATAACCACATGAGAGACCACTACACACCGATTAGAATAGCTAAAATTAAAAGAGAAAAAACCTGACAGTACCCGGTGTTGGTAAGGATACAGAGTAACCAGAACACTCATATACTGCTGGAGGTAATGCAGAATTGTACAGCCACTTTGGAAAAGTTTGACACTTACCTATAAAGTTGAACATAGTCTTACCATACGATTTCATTCTTAGCTATTTACTCAAGTGAAATAAAAATGTAAGTTCACACAAAACCTGTATGTTAATACTTATTGCACTTTTACTTGCCAAACACTGGGAACTAGCCAGATGCCATTCGGCAGGTGAAGGGATAAACTGTGGTATATCGGTACAGTGGAATACTACTCAGCAGTAAATAGGAATGAGCTTGGTTTGTGCAGCAGTGTAGACGAATCTTAAATGCACTTTGCTAAGTGAAAGAAGGAAGAACCAAAAGGTTACATATTGTGCAATTCCATTCTAGAAAACCATTCCTTCTGGAATGCTCTAGATCTGGAAAACAGATCACTATATACTAAGATTGTGTAGGAGAGGAGCTGACTACAGAGGGTCAGCTGGAGGGAAATTTTTAAGTGATAGAAATGTTCTGTTGGTTACCATGGTGATAGATGTACAACTTTCTATGCATTTGCCAAAACCCATTCATCTGTACACTTCCATCCTTTCCCAGAATGTAGAGAGAACCCAAGATGATTTTTAGGTTGTGACAAATGTAACTGTATTACAAGTGCATGGTGTAAACATACTAAAGGCAGTGGGAAAGAAAGGAGCCAAGTAGCTTTGGAAAACCACGTCTTAACTGGATACCCTAGGGCTGAATACAAAATGTTAATGTGCACAAACACTGTTCTCGATTGGTATATTTGTTTCTCACTGGAGTGTGAATTAGCAATTCTGAATCTACTTTATACATACACTGTGGCTGAACTAATTGGTTTAATACATTATAGATAACGATGACCAGATTCCTCACTATCAAGACAGAAGTTACAAACAACTAAAGGGGGAATGCTAGCGTGAACTCTGTGGTGCTGGATTAGAGTTAAGGTATTGGTATGAGCTCATGGCCTTTTTACTGGACAGACGGATGGACAAGGGTTAGTATACAGACATAAACTTACGAGTTCTTTCCTTTGAGAGGACCTCCAAGCAGGGACAATTTAGTAGCAATGAGCACACCTAGCATCCAGATCTTGGTTTCTAAGTACATTTTTCCAATAAAAAGGAACCAGGGCCAGAAAATAAAAGGAAGTGCTCAAGAAAAAAAGGGGGAGGTTGGCATGTCAGAAGGCCACAGGAGACAACTTGAAAGAACTCCCAGTGGCCAAAACTGGAACAATTTGAGCAACAAAATATATAATGATAGTATTGGATTATAACCCAAGAATTAAAATAAATATCTGTGAGTCCATACTGATAAATGATTGAATGAATAAATAAAAGGGGAAGGGGGAGAAGGAAAACTCTTCTTTATATAAGTTTGATTAATAAACTTAAATGTAGAAGAAATGAGGAAACAGAAAATTGCTGTTAGAATTCCACAGTAATAATTGCTGCAGGGACTTCTCCAATGAATGCTAACATTAGTAAATGAACTTTTTTTTTAATTAAAAATGTTTTTTTAATTAAAAATGGTGAAATATATATAATGTAAAAGTTACCATTTTAACTATTTTTAAGTGCACAGTTCAGTGGCATTATGTACATTTACCTTGTTATGCAATCAATAGTGAAAATTTAAGAGGAACAAGATATTTGCATGGTCTCAAAGTATTCCTCCAAAACATGTAGTGTTTACATTATTTATTACAATGTAAAATCATAACTTTACAGAGGAGAAGCCTGACAGACACCACCTTAACCGATGATCAAGGTAATAAAATCAGTCAGCATAGCATCCCCCTGGGTCCATGCACTAAGAAGGCACTGCACCTGTGTCGTCTTCTCTCCCCAAATGCATAGCCTCAGTCTCATCAGGAAAAAACTGAGGAAATGTGACAACTAAGTCAGTGTGAGATCCTGAATTTCATCCTGGACAACAAAAAAATGATATTAGTGGTAACCTGGTGAAATCCCAAATGAAGTCTGTATAGCAATTAGTAGCATTGTCCCAGTGCTGATCTCCTAGTTTGGGTCATTTTGTTATGGTCGTATAAGGTGTTAACATTAGTGGAAGCTGGGGGAGGAGTATATGGGAACTCTCTGTACTATTTTTGCAATTCTTTAAGTCTAAAATTATTTCAAAATTAAAAGTTAAAAAAAGTTAATGAGTGAAAGTTAATAGTCATTTTTCCATAATACCCTCTAAAAATAGAGAAGTGTCTTCCAAGCCAGCTAAAAATGACCTTTATTAGTAACAGCAGCAGCTGTCACTTTTTACAAAACCTCTCAACAGTATTTTACATAATTACTTTCTTGAAATAGTTTCCATTCTGGGTTTCCATGACACCCACTGTCCTTTGCAGGATTTTCTCTTATCTTTCTGGCTATTCTTTTTCAGTTTCCTTTACTGATTCATTCTTCTCTACAGGAGGTTTAGATTCTTCAGTGCTCAAGCCTGGGGACTGTTTTTCTTCTCTCTGTGCCCATGCTGTCCAACATGGTGGCCACTGGGCACATTTGACAATTTAAATTCAAAATGAATACAGATAAACACAATTAAAACTTTAGTTCCTCAAAAAGAAGTTCCTTCCTTCAGGGGAAAAAAGAAATTATCAATGAAAAACCTTAGCACAATTAGATATGACATATTCTGCTTTCATTTATCTCTGAATTCAGTCAGTGCTCTTTTTAGCCACAAGCATATTCCCCCTTTCTTTATTTTGAAAAATTGTAAAAACGTGAAAAAATGAATACATTAATATAGCAGGCTTATTCGTATCACTCAAAATTGTGTTCATATTTTATTATATTTGCTTTGTGATTTTTATTTAAAAATAAAGAAAAATTTTTTTAAAAAATTAGTTCCTCAGGTCGGCTTTAGCTCAAGTGGTTACTTCCTCAAGCCAGACTTCACTCTGTCTAAAAAATTAGTTCCTTGGTTGCTGTAGCAGCATTTCAAGTGCTGAAGAGCTCCCTGCGGGTTAGTGGCCGCTGCACTGGACAGTGTCGATTGAGGACAGCTCCATCGGTTACCAGGAAAGTCCATCAGCCACAGGTTGCACACGCATGATGCTGTGCACTGTACCTCACGACACGTCGGAAGTGCGCAGCCTGCTCACCCCGCTCTCGTTGGTGCCAGATTGATCAGTTGGGCCTTTCACCTAACAGATTCATTCCTTGATAATCTTTGCCTAAAACATTTGTTTCACCCGTTTTTTTAAAAAACCAGTGTGATCATTCTGTGTGTGACGTGCTCTGCGCCTTATTTCACTCACGTTATTCTGTATTGTGGGTTTTTTTATTGCAGTGCATTTAAACCTGGGCTCATTCTTAACAGATGCATAATACTCTGTTAACGTACACGGGGTCTTCAAAAAGTCAATGGGAAAGGTTCATACTATTCTCTAATTCTATTTTCCTGTGAACTTTCTGAAGTACCCTCATATATATCAGAAAGTACCATGATTTAATTTTGCTGAATGAGCACTTATTCTTAACTACATGCTAAATATTTTTAATTGCACATCCTTTCATTCTCTTTCAGATAAGCAGAAAGCCTTTTCTTCCTGCCAGACATTGAAAAATAATAGCACACACACTGAGTCTTGTGAGGACTTGAGGAAAGATCAGCACAGCCCGTCCTATCAACAGATAAACTGTATTGATAGTGTTATCAGGTGGGAGACAAGTTTTGACAGCATGTTAGTTTGTCCTAGAAGCATACATTGTCACCGTGGAGCCTTTATAGAATTTTTTTTTTTTTTCCTTTTTGTCTTTTTTCGTGTCCGGCAACGGATCGCAACCCTCAGTGTCACGCCCGTACAGGACTGGGACCGGCAACGGGATCGCAACCCTCGGTGTCACGCCCGCACCTCGCTCAGCCAGTGAGCGGGAACCGGTCTGTATGTGGGATCCGAACCCTCCACGGGAGCGCCGCCACGCTCCCAAGCGGCGCACTGTAGCAGTGCGCCACCGGGCCGGCCCCCTTTTATAGAATTCTTAATAGCTGTTCTGGTTTGGTTTTTTCATTATAAATTTGTACATTTTTATGGAGTGCCTACTACATACAGTTCATAATATACTGAACATTATGGGGTGTACAGGAAATTAAGGATGCATCCCTTCTTTGAAGGAGCTGTGATGTGATTGAGAAGACAAGTCCTAAACTTGTCAAAATTAAATGATGCAATACTGGAAGATCAACTCAAGACCATAGTAAAGGAGATGCTACAGCTCAGTGATCCAGGCTGGGATGGTCAGGGAAGACATCATCAAAAAAGAAAAGTACAAACTATCCCAAACAGAAGTGGCACAGGAAAAGCAAGGAAGTGAAAATGGCACAGGTCGGGACATCTGAGAGTACGTGGCCTGATGGTGTTGTTGCAGGTACCTGAAGAGCTACAACCTTCCAGCCTTGAAAAGGAAGTGTGTATCCTGTACAAATACAACTTCTTCATCCTCAGAAGAAAACAAACAAAACCACAAGGCAGACGATGTCCAAGTATTACACGGTAACAGGAACGCCTTCCTAGTTTGATAAAGAGAGCAATCACAAATCCATCCTTTCTCTGTTTCTCTTTCATTTCTTATTTATTTCATTGTAATCACAAAATCCTAGTTTCATATTACCTCTTTATGGCCTGTAGACTTTAATTTGTCAGTTATAAACTTCTGTAAACTGTTTGGGTCTCCTACATAAATTTCTTGTTGGAATTTTTTTTTTCACTGTCAGTTTCTCTTATATCGGCAGCTGTTTTTCAGGTCCCAGCCATAGCTAAATCAGAAGTGCTGACAAATGGACAGTCCATGGACACTAAAGGAGCTCCGTGCACCCTGTCCACCAGGGTGCTGAGCTCAGGGTCGAGCAGAAGCCAGTGCAGTTACAGCAGCACCACCGTTCACGTTCCACCCCCAGAGTCAGGTGCCATGTTTACTTTTTATTTTGGAAATGTACTCAACTTTAAATACACTATGAGGAGAAAGCCAAAGTCATTAATGCTGTTCGCTTAGTTTTAACTTGTGAATTATAAATACGTTTGCAGTTTCTTAATTCAGTTAAAGTATTTTTGGAAATGTCATCATGTTTATGTTGGTTACATCTTTGGGCCTGTATCTCTTAGTTATGTTATTTGTCAATGAAATTGGTGGATGCATGTAAAACATTTAGAACAGTACCTGGTGGGTGGATAGTCGTAAGCTCTCTATTAGTGTTAGCCATTATTAATGCAATTATTGATTAGGTCACTATGTTGCTGACCTGTAAGAAAGGTGTTTGTTTCACTTGTTGACTACATCTATAACTAGATCGATCACACATACAGTCATTCACGTTTTTGTATTGGTCTGATAACAATGTGTAGAGTACTTTCAAAACTCTCCTCTAACAACATAATCACTTGGCAAATTATTCTAATCTGATGACTTCCTTTTATTCCTTTTTCCTGCCTCCTATCCTTTTGACTTTTTCATTGCTCATGACGATTTGGTGGATGAAGAAATGGTGACAAATGTGTTTTGGATTTTTTAATTATCTCTAATTTATCTTTGTTAGTCTTAAATTAGCTAACCTGCGTTGAGCTGTTACTGTGCCTTTACTTGTTCTTAGTTCTTCATAGGTGTTAACTCGTTAAATCCTTCCAACAACCCTGTGGAATGGACTGTGTAGTATTATTGACAGGAGGGCTGTGGATTGGTGGGGAAAGACCAGAGGCACAGCTGTTGTGAGATTAGATTACATTTCCAGTTAGCCACAGGTAGAGTTTTATTGGTAAGTTTTATTAGGGTTTTATTGGCTAGCCCGTCAGGACAGGAGCATACACACATTTTTAGTATACCTTTTCTTAATACTTTGGATTCCTATGTGAGCATGTAGGTGTTTATGACACAGCCCATACGAGGTAGGGAGGCTGTCACCCAATATAGAAAGCTCCTTTTTTTTTTTTTAAACTATGCCACTATGCTTTTTATGCTCTGGTCTTGTACCACCATTTTAAAAAAATTTATGCTAAAATCTATATGCTTTCATTTTTAAGGAAATATTTAATGATAATAGTTTCTCCTGATCTTAAACCAGTCTCAACATCTGCAAGGCCACATCTTTATTCCAAGGAGGAAAAGCAGAATCAGAGCCCAGATGTTCTTAAACTATGTTATATGTCTACATCCTTTGCTTTCTGGAAAGCCCATTTCCTGCAGTTTACACCTTGACTCCAATGAGTTGAGTCTGAGAACCATTATCAAAAATGTATCTCCATGCAAATTGTTATCTTCATTTTATGTATGGAACAATTAAGGCACAAATAGGTGAAGTAAGTTGCCCAGAGTCACAGGGCACATGAGAAGCAGAAGAGGAAATCAAATACTGACATTTGTTCTCCAAGGATAATTGCCATTATAGATATTTTGAACCTCTGTAGCAGGGTCTATTTAAGATGGAATGCAAGATACAAAGGGTAGCTAAAAAGCCAATCAATAAATTGAAATTAAATTTTTAAAAATAAGTAATCCAAAAGAAGGGCAGGAAAAGAGGGATACAGCAATAAAAATGACACAGAGGGAACCAAACAAATAATAAAATGATAGCTCTAAATGCAGCTATGTCAATAATGACATAAAATGGGCTAAACACTATAATTAAAAGGCAAAAATTGTCAGAACAGATAAAAAAAAATCAAGACCCAGCCACCTAACCCCTGCAAAGTACAATTTAAATAAAAATTCACAAATGGATTGAGAGTGAATGGGTGGAAGAAGATGCACAATTCAAACAATAAGCAGAAGTCTGAAGTGCCTTCATTAATGGAGACAGAGCAGACTTCAAGACATAGACATTCTGTTATGTGACACAGTCCACACATCGGGAAGACCTAACAGTCATTAATGTGTACTTGCTAAAGACAGAGCTTTGAAAGGTGAAGCAAAATGGAAAGAGTTGAAGACAGAAATAGACTTTACGTAATCATAGTTGGAAAATTTAACACCCCTCTCCCTGCCACTGAAAAAATATCTAGGCAAAAAAATTAGTAAAGAAATAGATGATCTGAACAACTCTACCAACGACCTTGACCGGATTGATATTGAGAGAACACGACCCCCAATAACTGCATAATGCATGTTCTTTTCAAGTGCAGAGTATGTTTACTGAAACATAAAATATGTTGGGCTGTAATGTAAGTCTAAAATTTAAAAGGATTAATGGTGTTTAAACTGTGCTTTCTGGCTAGAGTGAATCAAATTAGAAATCAGTAATAAGATATTTAAACCTAAATGTTCAGAAATTAAACAATGAATTTCTAAACAAACCGATTCAAAGAAGGTATCACAAAGGGAATTAGAAAATATTTCAAAATCAATGATAATGAAAGTACAGCATACTAAAATTTGTGGGATGCAACTAAAACGAGGCTAATAAGATTAGTATAGCTAAGCTGAAAGTTGGTTCTCTGAAAAGATGGACAGAATTGGTCAGCCCCCTGAGCCGGTGTGGAGCGGCCCTGACTCCTGTGCTTTGTAGTAAGTCTTGAGTCAGGTAGTGTAAATCCTCCAGCTTTGTTCTTTTTTAAGATTGCTTTGAATATTCTAGGTCTTTCTTCCATATATATTGTAGACTCAGTTTCTCAGTCTCTTTTTTCCTTATTATGGGTTGTGTTTTCCTGCTTCTTCGCTTGCCTGGTGGTTTTTGATAGAGTGCCAGATACTGTGAGTAAGTGCAGAGTATTTTTATATTCCTGTAAGTATTCTTGAGCTTTGTTCTGGGACCCAGTTAAGTTCCCTGCAAGCATATTGATCCTTTCAGGTTTGCTTTTAAAATTTGTTAGGCAGGACCAGAGCAGTGTGTGGCCTGGGCCTAATTTGTCCTCCTGAATATTCCATGCAGTGCCACGCGAGTGATGAGATTTTCTAGTCCGGCTGATGGGACACCACCGTTCTCCCATTGTTGCCTCTGATCTCTTCAGGTGGGTGTTTTTTCACGTGAACGCATTGGTGAGTGCTCCCTGAGTACTCTGGGGATCCTCTGTAGTTCTCTCCTTCCCAGTACTCTACCCTGAAAACTCTGGCCGCCCTGTCTCCCTGGGCTCTCGGCTCTGTTTCCGCACCTTGGACGGCTCACCTGGGTCCCCACCCCGCACACCTTGGAACCTCTCCAGGCAGAGTGCTGGGCAGGCTCACCTCATTCCTTTCCTGTCCTCAGGGTCACTCTCCTTCATTACCTGCTGTTCTGTGCCTTAAAACCTATTGTGTCAGTTTTTTTGGTTGTCTCACGCAGTAAGGTCAATCTGGTCTCTGTTACTCCCTCTTGGCCGGAAGCGGAAGTCCGTCTGCTGTGTTGACTCAGACCAGGCAGAGCCCACTTCCGGACATGGAGTGGGGCCAAACCCACCCAAGCCACCTGGGCATTGCACAGCAGTGGAGAGGAGAGACGGGGTGGCTGTTGGGGGACCCACCACCCAAAGTCCAGCTGCTGATTCTTACTTTAATAAACTGTGGGCTATACTTAAAACAGAATGCTGTGCAGTGTACAGAAGTATGAGACAACTGTCCATGTGTTGATAAAGGGATATTGTTAAGTGAAAAAAGTATGCTGCAGATGTGTCTTTTGGGTAAAAATGGTGTCGAGGGAGGGAGAGAAGGATCTATATTCATGCTTGTTTATATATGCACAAAGAAACCAGAAGGATATATAAAAGGAATGGTTTCTCATGAAACAGAACTAGGCAGATGGTGGACAGGGATGGAGAGACTTTAGTAAATACCTTTTTAACACTTGTTGGTTTTTGAACCATATGAATATATTACCTATTTAAAAAATAAATTCAGAAACAAAAAAAAATTTTAAAGAATTCAGGGAGATAGAAAAATGTTTCTTTAAAAGCAAGATTTAGGGCCGGCCCGGTGGCGCACTGCTACAGTGCGCTGCTTGGGAGCATGGCGGCGCTCCCGCCGAGGGTTCGGATCCCACATACAGACCGGCCGCTCACTGGCTGAGCGAGGTGCGGGCGCGACGCCGAGGGTTGTGATCCCGTTGCCGGTCCTGGTCCGGTATGGGCGCGACACTGAGGGTTGCGATCCATTGCCGGTCACGAAAAAAGAAAGACAAAAAGGGAAAAAAAAAAAAAAAAGCAAGATTTATATACATTTATACAAAGACTATAAGAGAGAAAAGCAAGAATGCTTGTGCTAGGCTGATGGCATTTTTTGTGTTCCAGCAGTTGTAATCATGTTTGTAAAGATGTATTGAAAGGCAGTTAAAAAGTAAATAAATGTAAATAATTGATAGGCGTTAAAATAAATTGGTTGTCTTCTACCTCAGCAGAGGATGCCGCCCTAGCACATGAGCCCTGGACCCTAAATGCACAGCCAGCCCCTTCGACCGCGGAAGAATTTAAACGTGCAATTTAAACGTGCAGGGCCGGGAAGGGCTGCTCTGTCAGCCCACACACAGGAGGGAGAGCAGGACTACGCTGACAAGTTCCAGGAAAAGATCCTGTCATTGCCCTGCAGTTCCTGTCTTCAGCACGAAAGCAGAAGCAAAGCTAAATATTCCTATGTTCAAGGTAGTTAAAATTTTAAAAATATTCCATTTTTCTGCGTAGCCGTTACAAATCATATCTGTTAGGCCTCGTGGCCAGCATCAGCACAGCCATGTTAAGCACCTGCCCTCCCTCTTCCCCCTTGCCTCTCCCTATCACGTTAATCAGTTTTCCACCCCCTACCCCCTTGCTTTTCAAGAAAACCGGGAATTTGTACAAAACAGATTCTTATGCAAAAACGACCACATAACGCCCTTCCTCTAATTCAGACCTTGTAAAACCTTTTTAGTCTGTATGGGCGTGGGAGCTGATCTGACTCGGTCTCCCCTCCACATTGGTGGAATAAAGCTTCTTGGCCAAAATGGCACCTGGCTTAGGTCTGTCTCTCTTCTCTGTCTTGCCGAACCTAACTATTTAAGTACTGAAAGATGAGGAGTGAACCGTAGGAGTTTTACTGGTGAGAACCTGAGAGTTGCTAAAATAAATTTGTTTATATCAACAGTTTATCTAGGATCTGTCTTAGATCCTGGATCTGAGAAACTGATTTTTGTAAGAAACTGGTTGAGAGATGCTGAAATAAGTTTATTTTACAGCAACAATTTTTATCCAGAACTTTATCTTTTTAGAGCTACTTTTGTGCTCCCTGTAGCAGACATGTTACTACTAGCAAATGTTTATTCCTTTGTGATCTACTTACAATTAGCTGCAAATGGCATCCTTCTTGGGAGGGGGTTGGTTTTTCATAATGTGCTTCCGTCTCTGTCTTTTCAGGAGATTATGCTTCCGAGTGGACCAAATCAGCTGGTTGCAAGAAAGGGAGGCACAAGCGTAAGAAGCCACCTGTACCGCGGGTCAGCAGTGGCTCTGGTGATGACTGTCCCTGTGTCAGGAGTGCGCTGCAGGACCCACAGCCCCGGAGCCCTTCCTCTGCCTCCTCTCCTCAGCCCTTGGGCCTGACCTTCCCGTCTGCCCTGATGATTCCCAGCCAGGCCCCTTATCTCGTCCCCGCCCACCCCTTCCCAGCCACGACCTCTCTGGGAGGAGAATGTGCAGCCTCGGGCACTGCACTGGAAGGTCTGCCTGAGCCGCCTTTATCCAGTGGATTGCAGTCTTTTCCAACTTTCCTTTCTCCTTACTTTGATGCTTTTATGACCGTTTTCCTGCATGACCCCCCTGTCTGTCCCCTCCTGTCACCATCCTTCTCTCCATATCCATTATTGGGAGCAGCAGGCTCTTCTGAAATACCACCCTCAGTATCAGCAGTGGCTGCAGACCTGGCACCACCATCCTAGTCACCAACCAGAGGAGGGTTGGGGGAGAGTGGGAGATGCAGGGTGAAGAGCACCCGTCTGTGGATTCAAGGAGCAGCTCACCCTTGCAGTTAAACGTGCTTCAGGAGGAAGTGCCTGAAATCTTCCGAATCTTCAGACCAGATGAAAAGGGATATTTGCCCAGAAGCGGAGTATGTAAGTGATCCTAACTTTCCACGCACAAAGGAGGAAATAAGTATCTCATTAGGGGGCTGGCTGGTTAGCTCAGTTGGTTAGAACATGGTGTTACAACTCCAGTGTCAAGGGTTCAGATCCCCATACCAGCCAGCTGCCAAAAAATTTTAAAAGTTGGTGAAAAATAGAATGAAATAGCTTATTAAAACTCAGTCTCTTGCATTGGGGCTCAGTACTGACACTAAATGAGTGGTCTGCATCACAACTGTGCTTGAAACCGTAAGACTTGCTCTGTGCAGATATGCAGTCTACCTACCCGACTCCACTTGACAACAGGAAGAAAAGAATCTTCTATGTCCTGGTTTCTTAGATACTCTGTGAGGTTTTTTGCAAAGTGTAGTCTTCCTCGTTTTCTGTGTTCCCTCTGCCCTTTAAAATTTGATGTCCAGTATCAAACTTGATGTGTTCGTTACCTGTAAAATGTTATTTTCTTACTTAAAACTGGGGTTGTAGTCTGGTAATATGGGAATAAGCCCATTGACAAGATAGGAATTTAGCGATGCTACACTTTCCTGCACAGCTGTAGGACAGCAGGTGTGCATGGAGGGGATAGGAGCCAGTTGTCGTCATCATCAGTAAAGTAGGCAGCTTATAGTTGCACACTTACACATGTCGGTTTCAAAAATGAAAGCTTTTTGGTTACTTCCTTTTAAATTTCCATCCCTTTACCTAAAAAGGCATTCTCAGATTTATTTATCAGATTAAACCTTGAAATCCAATGCTCCCGTGTTTAGATATAGAATCCGAGTGTGAATATTTACACAAATTGTTCTTCCGTCTTCCCTTCAAGGTATAATACCCTTCTTTAATAGATGTTCAAAATCTGAAGATCCAAATCAAGAAAATATGCTTACCGTTGAAAGCTAAAAATCTAAGGCAAGGCAGTGTATCCCAGTGAGCCAAACCTGGGCTGTGGCATGAGACGTGGCTTCACATCCCAGCTCCGTCACTGGTTAGGTGGGTTAGCTTAGACAGGTTATTTCATCTCTCTTTGCCTTTTGTTTCCTTATTAGGAAAATGGAAAGATTAATACTTCCTAGCTTATTCTGAAGATTAAATGATGTAGCATTTATATAGTACTCCTCCCAGTGCGGCGTACGCTCCAGAACAGCTGGGACTTCGTTTTGCTCACTGTCGTATTCCTAGTGTTCAGATCAGTACTTAGAGTCTGTGAAGTGTTGAACGTATGTCTGGTGAATGACAGAAAAAACATCAAAGCACACGCTTGTGTGTGCCTGGCGTGTAGGGGCGCTCAGAAGACAGTAGTGCCTTTCCTATTAAATACAGAGGAACTTCGACCACATTCTTCGGGAGTTTTTACTTGCCAGTTATACACATAAATTTCATTGTTTAATGTGTGAGGTTGAAGATCTGCCACTTATTCTGCAGTGCACTTGAGGTGTTGAAGAGTGTCTTTTCTCCCTACTTTCTAGAAACGTGTTACGGGCAACAGAGGGAAGGAGAGCAGTCACTCTACTGCCAGTGAGCAGTTGACGGTGCCACTTCACGAGGGGTCTGCACCTGGAGCTGGCTCTGCAGCATCACGTGGGGTCAGGATGAGCAGCTCTTCAGACTCGCTTGTCCCACTGTCACTGCGTAATGGCCCTCTGGTCTGGCACTGGTGTAGAAGTAAAGTGGTTTTCCTTTCTCATTTTTTCTTTTTGTAAGCTTTATTGGGTTATATTTACATATAATAAAATTGACCAATATTAGGTGTGCAGAACAAGAATTCTGATCGGTGTGTACTTTAGTGTAACCACAACCACAACCCATCTAGAACATTTCCGTGACCCCAGATAGTTCTTCTATGACCCTTTACAATCAGTCCCCACCCTGATCCCCTGGCTCCCGGCAACCGCTGATCTGCTTTCTGTCACATTAGTTCTGCTTTTTCTATAATTTCATATAGATCAAATCAGACACTATGCAGTCTTTTGCATTAGGATTCTTCCAGTCAGCATAACACTGTTGAGATTCATCCTCGCCTTGTGTATCAGTAGTTTGTTCCTTTTCGATGCTGAACAGAATTACATTGTATGGATATCAGTGCGCCAGTTGGTGTTAGTGGGTTGTTTCCACTTGTGGGTTATTATGAGTAATACTGCTGTGAGCATTTGAGTATGAGTCTTTTTGTGGATATGTTTTTATTTTCTTTGGGCAAATACCTAGGAATGAAACTGCTAGTTCATGTGGTCAGTGTACGATTAACTTTATTAGAAACTGCCAAACTGTTTTCCACGTGGGTCTGTCATTGTGCATATTCTACCAGCTGTGCATGAGCTCCGGTTTTTCAGCATACCCTGGCCAGCACTGGATGTGGTCCCTCATTCGATTTTAGCCCTTCCGGTGGGTGTGTAGTGACATCTCATTGTGGTTTTCATTTGTATTTGTCTGTTGTCTAGTGGTGTTGGTATCTTTTCATGTACTTATTTACTATCCGTGTGTCTTTGTTGGTGGTATCTGTTCACATCTCACACTTTTTTTCTTGTTTGGTAGTTTTCTTATTTAGTAGAAGGAGCTCTGTATATATTCTGAATACAAGTCCGTTATCAACTACTTGTTTTGCAAATATTTCCTCCCTGTGCGTGGGCTTACCATTTCATTATATTAACTGTCTTTTGAAGAGAAAAATACTTGATTTTGATGAGGTTAAACTTACTGATTTTTTCTTTGATACGTAGTACTTTTTACATACTTTTAAAGAAGTCATTGCTTAACCAGAGGTCACTACAGATAGTCTCCTGTGTTTTCTCTTGCAAGTTGTATAGGTTTAGCTTTTATAGCTAGGTCTGTGACCCATTTTGGTTTAACTTTCATATATGGTGTGAGGTAAGGGTAGATATACTTTCTTTGCATATAGATAGCCAATTGTTCCTGACCCATTCGTTGAAAGGATTAATCATTCCCCCATTGGATTACCTTGGCACCCTTGCTGAAAATAAATTGGCCATGTACTAGTATGTGTGGGTCTGTTTCTGGACTCTTCTGTTCCATTGATTTGTATGGCTAGCTTTAGGCTAATAACACATTCTTTTGAGTAATGTAGCATTTAAGTAAGTCTTTAAGTCTGATGAGGTAAGTCCTCCAACTTTATTCTTCTCAAAATGATTTTGGATATTCTAGGTTCTTTGTCCATATAAATTATAGAATCAACTTCTCAGTTTCTACAAAACAGCCTGCCGGGATTTTGACTTAAATTGTATTGAGACTATAGATCAATTTAGGAAGAATTATCTTCCTAATAATACTGAGTCTTCTGATCCATAAGCATGGAATATTTCTCTGTTTATGTAGGTCTTTAATTTTTCTCTGCAGTGTTTTGTAGTTTTCAGTGTATAGGTCTTACACATATTTTGCTAAATTTATCTCTAAGGATTTCATAATTTTTGATGCTATCGTAAATGATATTTTAAATTTCAATTTCCAGTGCTTGTTGTTAGTACATAGAAATTCAATCAAATTTTGTATTTTGAAAGTGTACTTTGCAATCATACTAAACTCATTTATTAGTTTTAGTAGCTCTTCTGTAGATTCTGTAGGACTTTCCTACAGGATCTTATTGTCTGAAATATATTTTTGCTTCTTTCCAAACTGTATGTTTTTATTTATTTGTCTTGCCTGATTGAACTGGTTACGACCCCAGTGCAGTGTTGAATAGAAATAGTGAAACAAACATTCTTTCCTTGTTGACAGACTTAAGGTGAAATCAGTCAGTGTTTTACCTTTAAGTACAACATTAAATGTAAGTTTTTTTAAAATGCTCTTTATCAGATTGAGGTAGTTCCTTTCTATTGCTGGTTTACTGAGATTGCTTTTTCTGCATCTATTGAGATAATCATTTTTTTTCTTTCTTACTCTTAATATGGTGAATTACAGTAACTAATTTTCGAATAATAAATTAACCTTGCATTTGGTTTGATATTTTATCCTTTTTATATATTGCTAGAATCTCTTTCCTAATATTTTGTTAAGGATTTATATGCCTGTTGTGCAGAATATTGGTCTGTTGTTTTTTTTTTTTTTTAATTGTGGTAAAACATACATAACGCAAGAATTCCCATTTTTAAGCATTTTCACACATACAGGTGCATGGAATTAATACATTCACAATGCTGTGTAACCACTTCCTCTATTTCCAAAACATTTTTTGTCATCCTAAACATAAACTTACTTTCTTTTCTTATAATGTCTTTGTCTGGTTTTGGTATCAGGGTAATGCTGGCCTCAAAAAATGAGTTGGGAACTGTTTCTTCCTATTCTGTTTTCTGGAAGCGTCTGTATTGGATTGATATTCTTTTTTTCCTATGTATTTGGTAGAATTCACCAATGAGTCTACCTGGGCCTGGAGTTTTTGTGGGAAGGTTATTAACAACAAACTTAATTTCTTTAATAGATACAGGTCTACTCAGGTTATCCATCTCTTCTTGAGTGATCTTTGGTAATTTGTATCTTTCTAGGAATTTGTTCATTTTATCTGATTTGTTGCATTTATTGGCATAAAGTTGTTTATAATATTCCTTATTGTTTTAATGTTTAGGATTCATAGTAATGTCTCCTCTCCTATTGCTGTTTTTTTTTTTTTTTTTTTTTACTTTTCAAACAAGCCATATTTGGTTTTATTGATTTTTTGCCCGCTAATATTTTTCCATTTTGTATTTTATTAAAATCTGCTCTCATTTTTGCTTGCTTTCTTCTGTTTTCTTTGGATTTTGTTTGCTTTATTTCTGATTTCTTTAGGTGGAAGCTTAGATCATTGGTCTGACACCTTTTCTTCCCCCAGTGTAAAAATTTAATGCTATTCATTTCTAAGCTCTGCTTTAACAGCGCTCCTCAAAGTTTGATGTCTTGTTTTCATTTTCATTCAGTTTAAAATATTTCTCATTTCCCATGTGTTATCTTTTTCGAACCTTGGGTTATTTAGAAAAGTGTTTAATTTTGTAATATTTGGAGGTTTTGCAAATTTTTTTATTGATTTCTAATTTAATTGCTGTCAGAGAACATTCTTTGTGGGTTTGTTTTTTTTGTTTGTTTTTTTACTGAGACTTTAATGGTTTGGAATTTGGTCTGTCTTAAGAAAAGTTTCATGTGCACTTAAAAAGAATATGTGGTCTGCTGTTGTGGAGTAGTATGTTCTGTAAGTGTAAATTAGAGCAAGTTGGTTGATAATGATCCAGCCTTCTGTGTTCTACTGGTTTTCTATCTATTTTGTTAGCTATTATGCCAGGGCTATTAAAATGTGCAGCTCTATAATTGTGGATTTGTCTAGTTCTTCTTGCAGTTCAGTGAGTTTTTGCTTCATGTATATTGAAGCTATTTGATTAGGAGCAAACACATTTAAGATTATTATGTCCTCTTGATGAGTTAATCCCTTTATCATGAAATATACCCTGCTTTGAAATTTACTTTGATGTCAGTATTTACACTCTAGCTTTATTTTGATTAGGGTTTACATAGTATATTTTTTCATATTTTTACTTGTAACTTATCTGTATGTTTATATTTAAAGTGGGTTTCTAGTAACGAGCATATAGTTGGGTATTGCTGTTTATCCATACAACAGTCTCTGCCTTTTAATTGGAGTGCTTGCCTAGACCATTGCAATCACCATATACATTTAATGTGATTACTGATATGGTTGGGTTTAGATTAAAATCTTCCATCTTGCTATTTATTTTCTGTTTGTCTCATCTGCTCTTTCTTCCTCCTCCCCTCTTTCTTTTGGGTCAATTGTGTATCTTTTTTTTCAGTTGTTGCTCTAAAATTTACAAGGTACATCTTCTACTTACCAGTTTACCTTCAAATAGTATACCTTTTATGATCACTTTGTGTATAAGAACCTTAAATCAGAGGACCTCCCTTCCACCTCTTATCTTTTGTACTATTTTTGTCCTACATTTTAACATGTATGATAAACTTCCATAGTAACATCATCATTTGTATTTAAACAGTCAAAAACCTTTTAAAGAGATTTTGTAATGAGGAAAAATGTCTTTTATATTTACTCACTCTTTTTTTAATTAGACAAGTATTTTTGTTTGTTTTGTGCTTTTTAAAATTTTTCCAAGTCAAAAGGATCTACAAGGGTCAGATGCAAAATAGGAAAGGAATGATGTGTGAGGCCCCATAGCAGCCGTAAAGGGATGGGCCTCAGGATGAACCACAGCAGGGGGAAGTACACAGACGAGTGATTTTATGTTTGGGATCAGGAAGATGAATTCCTTTCCTTTCCGATAGCTTTTCTTCCCCCCTACAAAATAGGTGAGAGTGAGGGAGTAAATAGAGAAGCTGCAAGTAGTCAGTGCTGGGGTAGGCATGCACTAGGCATGCACTCAGCAGAGAGTGAGGCAGGATTCGCAGGCTCCGATGGTCCTGTCGAGGTTAGTGAGATGAATTTCTTGTAGAACCAGTGTGTCCCCCCTGTTATGTGTGACTCTCTCCATGTGTTTTAGATACTTGGGTTTAGGTAAGAACAAAGTCAGTCACTCACTGGTTCTATTGAAATTGACACTTGATAGTTATGAAAAGTCGAGGGGAAAGGAGTGTAAGGAACTGGAAAGTGTGTTATTGAAAGGTGACCTGTGTCATGCGGGGGTGAAGAAAGGCTGAGGCTTTGTTCCGGCTTGGTGGTCGGAACAATTGCACGAGCAAATGAGAAAGTGGAGCCTGAGGGGTTAGTGATTCTGGACATGGGACAGTTGTGGGTGATGATGAGAAAGAATGCGTGCCGTGGAAGGTGGATAGCTCATGAGGGCAGAGAAGGCGGTGTGGGGCGACCAGGGGACTGGAAGGCTGTCCACGGGGAGGAGGAAGTTACCTGGGGTGGAGGCTGGGCTGGGCGGTGAGGAAGACTGGCAGCTGGTTGCCAAAGTCTCTGAAGAATGAAGGCCAGTTCGGTGAATCAGTTTCTGACATATTTTCTAATTTCTTCTTATTGATTTTTTCTTCTTATCGATTTTTGATAGGAAGCAGTGACAGCAGCATGTACTTGGCTAGTAGCGATTCTTCTGAAATCTCCGAAAATGAGCAGCAATCTCAGGATGTACAGAAAAAAGAAACATTTCCCAGTTTAGCTGAAGAGTCCCCCTGGAGAATGATAAAGCACACTCCTGAGTGCACTCCAATGATGCATCAGGTCCCTGAGCGGTGAGAAAGGCTTAGAAGACCCACTCTTCATGCTTCATGTGGTTTTTAGTACAAAATGATTTTTAAATGTTTTGTACGTACCCTTAGAGAAGTGTATTTTCAAATTCATTCATTCGAAGTTAGATGATGAATGATTTCTTAAAACAAGGATTATGGTGATGGTGCCTCATGCACTGAGATCCAGACTACACAGCATATTTAACGTGAGAAAAGCAAACAGGGAAAGGCTGTGCTTTCCGAGATGGCACATGAGTACAGGGACTTCCTTCTTAGACTCTGGATTTTCCCCCCATTCTAAAAGAAAAGAAGAGCTAAGGGAAATCTGTTTCTTCTGTGTGCCTCATTCAAACATTATACAGATACTTTCCACCAAGAAAGACAGGTCTGCTTTACTAAGTTGACAAAATAATGGTTCGGTTATTTTTCTAATATGTACATCATATATTAACAAGAGATGTAAAGTATATTTACCAACCATAAAGAGGTGCTGTTCTTAGGTGACATGATAAGAACTCTGTGCCTTATTCAGGACTGTTACGGTTTGGTTGTTTGTTTTCAGGTTAAAGAAACCGTATTAAAAGAAGACCTAAAAAAGCTACAAAGCATGGAGCGGCAGCAGCCCCAGTTTTCTCTTGGGCAGAAGGAGGAGCTAGCCAAGGTGCATTATTGGATTCAAAGCCAGACTATCCCTCGAGAAATGGACGTCCAAGTGAGCACAGTAATAATAGCGGTCATATATGGGCCTATTCTGTGCCCAGTAGTGTTTTTAATATAGGTAGTGTTCTTGCATGGTCCCACTGAGAATTTTAATTCTTACAGTTACCTCTGTAGTAGGTGTTGTTATTCCTACTTTACCAATAAACAACAAAGTAAGGTATATAGATGTTAAATAATTAGTATAAGGTTATATGGTTTATTGGATTTTAAATACAGGTGTTTTTTACTCCAAGTGTTTTTTTCCTTCCACCAGTTATGAATGTTCTAGGGCAATAAAGAGTAAAGACACCTGCTTTGATGTATGATTGACTGGGAGGATGTGAAATGCATATCCACATACATCAAACATGTGTGTGTGTTTGAAGGAGGTTATGAATGTTCTAGGGCAATAAAGAGTAAAGACACCTGCTTTGATGTATGATTGACTGGGGAGGATGTGAAATGCATATCCACATACATCAAACATGTGTGTGTGTTTGAAGGAGTTAAAATTCAAAATGTAAGATTCACCCCAGAGGGGGTATTCATGTTTAGCAAGAACTTCAGTGGGACCCAGGTGGTCTTTTTGCTGTTACGAGGTCTTCTCAATTAGGTCATATGTGAACAGCCTGAACAGTGAAGCTTTGATTCACAAGTGGTGCCAACTGGTGATGGTCATGGCAGTTGTACTAGTAATGAGGTCTTTGTTCCCACAAGTATCAAGATGTGGGAAGGCGAAGAGTCAAGTTTAAAATTACAGCAAGAGAGTAAAGTTAGGTGTTGAGAAAGTATGGTATTGAGGTCTATAAAGTGAGCAAGTCATTGAAATCCTCACAACCCTCCCCCATTTTTTTAAGTTTAATCATACATTTTTACTGTGGTAAAATACACATAATACACATAATATAAAACCTACCTTCTTAACTATTTTCAAGTGTACAGTTCAGTGGCATGAAGGACACTGACGTTGTTGTGTAGCCGTTACCACCGTCCATCTCCAGAACACTTTTCGTCTTGTAAAACTGAAACTCTGTCCCCTTGAACAATAGCTCCCCATTTCTCTGCCCCCCAGCCCTTGGCAATCACCGTTCTTTCTGTCTCTGTGAATTTGGCTAGTCTAAGAATGTGACATAAGTGGAATCATACACTGTCTTTTTGTGACTGGCTTATTTATAGACACTCCTGCTCTCTTTTGGTTACTGTTTACATGAAATATCTCTTTCCATCCTTTTACTTCCAACTTGTTTGTGTCTAGATCTGGCGTCTCTTATACACAGCATATAGTTGGATCGTGTTATTTTTAACCCATTCTGCCAACCTCTGTCTTTTGACTAGAGAACTTAACATAGCTACATTTAAAGTACAGATGAAGAGGCACTCACTTGTGTTATTTTGCTATTTGTTTTCTATATGCCTTATAGCTTTTTTGTCCTTAATTTTCTACATTGCTGTCATCTTTTGTGTTCAGTTGATTTTTTGCAGTGAAATATTTTAATTCCCTACTTATTTCCTTTTGTGTATATTCCATAGCTATTTTCTTTGTGGTAACCATGGGGATTGCATTTAACTTCCTAATGTTACATCACTCCAGTTTGAATTTATACCAGCTTAACTTCCATAACATACAAAACGTGCACCCACCGAGCTCCAGCCCCATCTCTTTCAGTTTGTGATGTTACAGAATTAGATCTTTATATATTGTGTACCCAGAAACAAACTAATAATTGTTTTCCTGAAATCAGGTAGAAAACAAAATATGGGATTATAAACCAAAGTTACAGTAACACTAGCTTTTAGACTAATAGTTTTCCTTTAATGTATTAGTCTCTTAAATCAGGTAGGAAAAGAAAAAGTGGAGTTACACATCATTGTTAAAATAATACCAGCTCTTATAATCACCTGGGTATTTACCCTTATTGAGATCTTTATTTCTTCCTACAGCCCCGAGTTACTGTCTAGTGTCCTTTCATTTCAACTCACAGGACTCCCTGTAGTATTTCTTACATGGCAGGTCTGGTGGTATCAAACTCCCTTGGCTTTGGTCCCCCTGGGAATATCCTAATTTCTCCCTCACATTTGAGGAAGGATGAGCCCCAAAACAATTTAAACAAAAGTATTTAAACAATTTCTGTCGTTTGCCTTCTAATAATAAATAATTAACTATAATGGATATTTTCAACACGAATAAGTTGGCGAGTTAGAATGATGTTGTTTGGCCAGCCTTTTGCTGATTTTAAAACTCTTCAGAGGCCATTTACATCAGATATCCTGCCTGCTCCCGTTCTTTTTTGGAGGGCTGTGTCACTTGTGGAAACAAAGATCCACTTGATGAGGCTCCAGAATCCTGCGATCAGGATCCCGCAGAGACAGCTGTTGGGCGACTGCAGACGCACTCACACCCTTCCCGTGACATGGGCAAATCGACCTCATTGTGTGTCTCTCTAAATCCCTGACTCTTAAATGACCATGAACTTATCCCTGAATAAGGAGGTTAAGGTTTTTCCTTCTTGATTTTTTAATAGGCATCATTTTTTTGAAGGAGACTTGGTATCTAAAATCTCACTTCTCCTTGTTCCTGATGTATTAAAACTGTTAATTAGGCTCTTTTTCTGGTTGTCTTCTAAAGAGGTTGGATGGCCTCTACAGAGGTAGGAATACAGCAAAACTATTTCAGATGTCACCCCCAATAAATTATAAGTATAGCTAGAATGAGCCCCAAACCTTAGCTTCATTTATTTTGTTCTGTTGTTAACATAGATTATTTTCCTCTGTTAGAGTACGTGAAGAAATCCCACTTACAGGTCATGTACTTCTCATAATGGTTTCCATAAGTATAATTCATTCATCGAGGCTTTGTACAGCTTGGTGCTTCCCCTCCATAATTAAGGTAAAACATTTCAGTTTTCTAAGAACACATTAAAATATTTTGTTCATGAGTATATCTGGAAAGACTGTTTTTAGGGTTGAATTTTGACCTTCATTCTTATAGATACCTTTCCTTTCCATTGCCCACCTTCCACGGATTTTCTCAATATTATCTTAAAAATAGATCAGCTTGCAATGGGCTTATTCTTTGAAGAGTTTAAATTTGCATGTGTAGTGTTAAAGCAAGAGTTTCTTACTCAACCAATGGTGTTTCCCTTCTTAGTGTTTTTGTTTTTAAAATAATGATTGTAAAAAGTTTCAAAAGTTTTGTGTAATGTGTTTAAATGTTCAGTCTTACCAGAATTAACGGTTAACTCTTTCTTTTCAACCAATTTGCATTAAAGAGGTCTCTCCATCCCTGCCAGAGGTCTGATGGGCACTTCCTCTTGTTTGCCCGTGAATGGGGTAAGTGTTGTGGAGACTGTGGTGAGAAAACCGGTCCAGGGGAGCTCGGTAATCCCAGCCTACGGAGGACGGCAGAGTCTTCCACGTGAACCAGTGCTTTCCATGCCATTTGTGGCCGTGTCATCTGAGTGAGTGCGATTGTTTACTGATCACCTCACTCTCTGGTGCTCTTTAGAGAGGTCGGCAACTCCTTCACAGTCTTGGAATGATGCATGAGATTCACACCCGCGTGGCTCAGGAAAAGGAAATAGAAGAAAACGAAGGTTGCAGTAACCTTTCATCTTTATATAACTTGAAACTAACTCATTTTCCTTTCCTTTTTTGTTTTTTGTTTTGTTTTGTCTTAGGAACACACTTCTTTCTCCTTTGAAGTTTTGTAGCTTTTTATAAATGCATCATGATAATGATTAGGAGAATCGACCTTTTTGTCCATGATGACTGCTGGACTGTGATTCTCCCGTCCCTGTAGCTCAGATTTCCTTTCTAAAGTAATGGTTTTCTGGATGGTAATTCTGTCTTTAGGTGTCAAAGCCATTTTCAAATGCTGTCTTTGACATTTCTTGGAAATTTCTAATATTAAACAATTCCATGCAGATGTTCCTGTTTTATGAATAGAGAGCTCTTGTATGCTAATCCATCTTGATAGTTAAATGATTTCTGAAGCCTGTATGTGTAGGTCAACTTGTGTGGTATTTATGCCTTTGGTGAAAAATCAAATTTAAAAAATTAACCAGCCAATGTATTGTTCACCAATGACCTTCTGTAGTAATTGGGTTTTTAATTTGTGTAAATCAAAAATATATGTGGCTATCAGGATCATTTTGCAGTCAGGTATGTATATTTTAAATCTTATGTTTTCTAATAACATAAGCCCTCTCCCATTGTCCATTGTTTCTGGATATTTGTTTTATCTAAATTTGCTTTTTTTTTTTTTTTTGCCTTAGTACACATTTTATGGAGTTTGTATTATGTGTACTAGGCTTGGTCTGAAACTGGTGCTTTTCGTAGACAGATCTGAAAAACAGTTTATAAATTCTCGTCTTTGGTAGGTAGACCAGTTAGTGCATGTAGAGATTGTTCTGCTGCTGAAGGGAACAGTGGGCTTAGCGGTGACGGCTGCCGCCCCCGACGGGGGCTCTACCCAATGTAAACTTTGTGGGTCAAACTTGTTTAACTTTTTGTATTAATGACTATAGAAATTTGGTAATAAGAATGTATGTTACAGGCTTCAGCGTTTACATAAGTGTTACCCAAAAAGCTGTATTTTCTCGGGTCAGAGACCCAGATTTATGAAAAACAAGATGCTGTATGAATGGAGTAGCTTTGCGATTAAGTGAAACTTTGTTATAATTCACAAGGTAAATTTAATCCAAGTTGAAAATTTGTTTCTACTGAATTCATAATTAACTGTGAATTTACTTGTTTTTAATGGTTATTAATATTTTAATTGGGTATCTTTTTAAAGTGAAAACAATAAACTGTGTACCTGTAAAACTTGAGAAAGTTTCTTACACTGTGTCAACAAATCTTTGCCGAGTGTGTATTTCATATCATTAGAATTATTTCTTATCGTTTATCGAAGGGTCCTCACCTTAGGCTGACGTTGCCTCTTTGGCTGCTCCGTGTGTCGGCGCTGTCAAGCGTGTCTGCGTTCCTCTGTCTGCCAGGCACAGGCGTTTCCAAATTCATTAGCTTATTTCACCCTCACTTCAGAATTTATTGGGTCCTGGATATATGTACATATTTTTAATGCTTACTAATTTCAATGCCAAATTTATAAAATTCAATTATCAAAATTACTCTTATAGATTCTGTAGAGTGAATCTGTGTTTCACAAAGTCTGTATCTGGTGGCAACAAAATCTGGAAATTAAAATAAAAGATCCTGAAGCCGACAGTAACAATAGCAGGAAGAAAAACAGCTAAGTATTTATTGAGTGTGTGCTACTGTGGCAGGTACGGGTCTTAGTGCTTTACATGAATATCTCGTTTAATCCTCACAGCTGCCCTGTGACATAAGCATTGTTATTATCCTCCTCTTACAGAGGAGGAAATTGAGTCAGAGAGAGTCAGATAACCTGGCCAGGGATTCACACCTGCTGCGTGTTGGAAGTAGACATTTGATCCCGGGAATTGGACTGCAGAGCCTACATCCGTAAGAAAATTGCCTAATATCAGCAAAACAAGAGAGGGATTTTAGAGTTACAGTGCAGTTCTACTTTTAAGCTCTTTCTGGCTTCATAAATATAAAATAGTTTTGTGCTTCTGAAGTTCTGTGTTAGAGAACTGGTGCGACTTTAATTTCAACACAGAGACATACCACGGTATCACCGCTGTGCTTTGTGTTGACGTGTTTTGAGATCATGCATTCATTCTTCCAGTTTAAAGCATCTTCTCCTATAGGTTTTTTCCTGATGTCTTAAATAGGGAAGGCTTTATCAAACCTGTGCCCTACGGGAGACGTGTGACGTTTGTAGACAAGAGCCACACGAGTGGCAGGTTGCTGTCTGGGTGGTGCAGATCTGGCAGTCAGTGCTCGAGTGTCGTGGCGGTGGAACTGCCGGACTGGAGGAGGGAAGCTGGAGCTGCTCGTGGGGCGTCCAGCTGAGAGCCACGTGGCGCTCTCAGGAGCACGCACTGCACAGAGCACTTCAGAAAAGTCCGTCTACTGGAGGAGGGAAGCTGGAGCTGCTCGTGGGGCGTCCAGCTGAGAGCCACGTGGCGCTCTCGGGAGCACGCACTGCACAGAGCACTTCAGAAAAGTCCGTCTGTGGGAAAATGAAAGGTAATATGAATCTTTCCGTGAGCTTTTTGAAGTATCCTTCTATTCCATCCACATATAAACTATATTTATATAGATGTATTAATACAGTATAAATTAGTATGTAGTGTTTTTGTTTTTAAAATGGGTGGTTTTTAAAAACTCATGAATGAGGCTGTTTCTTTTCTCAATCTTGAATCTCACCTCAGCTCTCTTCTCTCTATAAGAAACGTAAAGGTGTTTTTCCCTCGTTTAAGTGAACTGTGGCCCTTGAGCTCACAGGAGCTGAAATCAAGCAAGTTTCAGTGTTGAAAGCTTAACGTTTTCAGTGTTCAATGCTGTGGTCAGCTGAGGGAGAACCCAGGCATGTGAATGTCCCACACCCGAAACTAAGAATGCCTACTTCCGACCCTCCCTCTTTAGGCATCCTTCACTTCAGAGAGTTTTCCAAGCTAAGATACTGATTTTTTTTTAAAGAATAACTTAATGTCATTTTTTAAGGTCAACAACACATCATAGCTAAGATAATGTCGTTTATTTAAATGATTTTTAGTTTAACGGTTTTTAGCAAATTTTACTTTTATGACTTTTTCTTCTTAGTATTTGCTTCTGTTTATTTATTATTTGTTTATTCTATTTATTTATTCTGTTTATTTACTCTTGAATTTTCAAAGAATTCTGTAAGGATAAATTGAAAAGCAAAATAGATTTTCAGGGTGTGTTTATAAGTAAAATAATCACTCATGATACTTGCAAAATATAGAGGATTTATTTTCTAAATAATGCTGAACAGGGTATAGTTTGCCTAGTTTTTCTTCATGCTATTTTCAAATCAAGCATTTTTATCTTTGATTTTCTAAGACGGGTTGACTAGTAGCTGATCGTTTCACTTCAGACACAGTATTTCCAGAAGCATTCAGAGATAGTCCCACGTTTCTTATATTGTTTCTTGGTTCTGGCCAAAAGACGACTCAGTAAAACGTTAGGATCTTGTCCAGAGAAATCCTGAAACTAAAACCAAACAACAAAGGGGATTAAGAGTCCTACAAGAAACAGGCATCTATAGTCAAGGTACAAGACCTTTACAGAATGTCGGCTCTGTTCTTTTGGCTATAATTGTAACAAGAATGTTCTAGGCTCAACAGGGGTCCTTATGCCAAACTCTAATGAGTGGTCCCTCCAGTCCGTGTTGCCCTATGATTGCCATGAATTTTCCTAAACCCTCATTGACCAATTTCTGTTTAATCTGTCATGTTCTGTACATTTGTTATCTTCTGTGGAAAATACATTTTTATTTGTCTTGAAGTTTCTTTAATGGTTAACCCTTAGTTTTCGTTTTATTCTAGAATTTCATGAGCACATCCTACTAATCACTTTTCTATGATTTTAGAGTCTTTAGTCCTAATCCTTCTGTTCAGGAGAACATAAACATCTGAACGATAACTCTTAATTAGCCACATGTAGAAGCCACACACCTGCTTCTGGGTAGTTTATCCCACTTGGGACCTGGGGTGTTGTATGCCATCTCTAGGGTTTAGTGTATTCAAGTGTGTTTTTGCTAGAATATTAATGGGTATTACACCAAAAAAGGTGTCTCTGAGCAAAAACGTCTGGGAAATGCTTGGTTCAAGTTAAGTAGGTTTTTGTGTCTCATGATTTCCTCGGAGGCCTTAAGGTGCTCGTGTACTCAGAATCTCTAGGACACCCAGCACTGCGCTTACAGGACTGCCATACCCAGAAGCCCCTTAGGACACACTAATTTAGAGTGATAATGATTAAGTACAGATTTTTCTTTTAGCACTTAAGGCCATCCATTAGTATTACACCAGTTCTAAACATTTGATTTTATCATTCATCATTCCCTATTACGGTCTTTCCACTATACCCAAAATAATTTTCTGGAAAGCCCGCTGTGTACTGCATGTTTTCCATCTCAGTGTTTTGAGCTTGTTATTCTTTCCTTTAGGTGTTAATATTGTGGTGCTTTTCACGCTTTAACGTGCATGTGAGCCACCTAGGGAACTTGTGAAGATACAGATTTTGATTCAGTAGGTCCTAGGTGGGGTCTGGGATTCTGCATTTCTCACAGGCTTCCAGATGACACCAGTGCTGCTGGTCCGTGGGCCACAGGTTAAGGTGAATGAGACAGCTCAAGTGGATGACAAACTTGACAGCAGGACCTTATCTATTTTGTAATTCTCTTACAACTTGTTATAACTTACCCAAAATAGGCACTGGATAAGCTCTTGCTGCATCCAGGTTTTATATGAGTCAAAATTTGGATAAATTAATGCTTTGAAATAGTAAGGTATGATTTCCACCAAGAGCAGTCCTCTAGTTCATGAGTTTGGGCTCCTGTAAAATCAGGTGTAGAATGTTCACCTTTATTAACCTAACTCAGTCACTTACCTTTCTCAAATTTCCTCTTGGGTTAAAAATGTGGGTTCTAGAATCTGGAAAATAATTTTGAAACCAATTCATCAGATCAGTTGTTTCTATTTTATGCTTGTTTTAAAACATACAAAATAGAATATTGCTAAATTATGTCTAGTTTCTGGTCTTTTTCCACAGTGCAGTGACATTTTTTGAATGCAGACAGGCGGGCACTCTTGTCCTTACCTCTGGAATTCACAGAAGGCTCTGTACTTCCCTCAGTAAGTGAGCAGTTCAGTAATTTATCAAAGACAGTTTATAACAAATGAACTCCTATCTATTAAAAGGCTCTATTTTGTTTCCAGAATGTCCTGAGCATTTGTACAATGCTGGGGGACCATCATGGGGACGACAGTCAATATGGACATGTACTGATTACCTTCTGTGAGGCGTGCTGAGCATTTTACTGACATTTTCTCATTGCCTCTTCACAGTAACCCTATGAGTGCATATTTTTTATTATCTCTGTTTACTGATTAAGAAACTGGGATACAGAAAGATTAAATAGTTTGCTTATGATTTTAGTTAAATGGGAAACCAGGATTTAAAATTGCACTCATTCAAAAGTGGGATTATTACCACCACCCCCAAATAAATAAAATCCGTAAGGAAGAGAGAATGAGAGGTGCCAAGCAGAGCATTCTGCCTGGTGAGCTTCTCAGATTGGAAATACTCTGTGTGTATTGTCTTAGTCTATGGAAGGAGGATAATGCATCTTGAGAATGAAGGAAACTTTGCTTTGAGCTTCCTCCCAGATTCTGCCCTTTGTGTTTCTTCCGTTGGCTGATGTTTAATGTATCCTTTCTCTGTAATAAGTATAACCATTCATATAATAAGCTTCAGTGAGTTCTGTGAGTCTTTCTAATTGTTGGGGGCCTGAAGCTCCACACCCCTTCTTGTGAGACCGCTCCTGTGTGACAATCTGCTCCGATGGCCATGCTTTACATGATAGCTGCCTAGCAATCTTTATGCCAGAAACTGATTGCTCCTGGCTATGCAAGTTAATTTGCAAGTGACCTTTTATCCTTCTCTAGAAACTGTTTAACCATAAACATTCTGGGTGGCAACCTTTACTTTGAATGTCCTGTCTTTGTCTCTCCTCAAGATATTATCATATCTTTACATTCCAGACCCTTTGCAGCATGCCTGCCTTCTCCTATATAAGATGTAACCTAAGAATCAATAAACGAGACTTGATCAGAATACTGTCTTGTCTCAATTTCTCGTGTCTCTTGTCCCATCCAATTCCCACTCCCCCCTCCAGGGTCTGCGTTGAATATCCCGCGGGTCGGGACAGGCTGGGAGGGGGGAGTGTTAGGTAGGTAACTGACTTGTTTTACATAGCTCATCCTTATATTCCAAAACAGGATTTTACTTCGTCTAGTAGATGAGAATAGAGGGTAGAAATAAAATCACATACCCCATACACATGAGAATCGCTTTACCTGCTTTCCTAAGACCATCACCTCTCTCTGCACCCAGCATCTCTGGCAGTATCTGCAGAAGGGAAGCTCTTTCCGGTTCATCCCAAGTTAACTTCGCATCTTCATCAGGTGCTACCGAGTAGTAATAGATTAAAGTCAGTCAGTTCATCCTGCAGTTAGTTATTTCTGTTCCCTTGTCTTTGGGGAGTACCAGGGATAGGGAGATGAATACTAGAAAAGCTTCAGTGCTAAGTCCATGATTTCTCATTAGTGGTATCTTAACAGAGAAGTGGAAATGCTACAATTTGTGAGCCAGCAGAACAGGAAATCGAGAGATGGAGACCTGATACCAGCTCTGCGCTGCCTGTGGGGCTTGGCCGGGCCACACGACTGTCTTGAATAAGAGGGTAGAACTGAACAATAGGGTCTCTAAAGCCCATTTGGCTCAAAAAGTCTGGTTTTTCCTCATTTATATTTATCTACTGGTGGCTATTGCCTTTTGCTTTTAGCTATTTGGGTGGTGAAATTGGAATGAGAGGAAAAATAAAGGAAAGATTGTTTATGTTCTTCCTATAAAGCAAAGAGGATGATATCACCTCTTATCTTATTGGAGTTCAAGATTTAGATACAGTTATTATTGTACTTAGAAAAGAATCAGCTTCAAAATAATCTCTGAGGAACCTGACTGTGGCATTTCCAATGTGTAACTTGATTGGCATATGAGAGGCATGGCAAGTGTGCACGAGGTGTGTGGAACTGGAAGTTGTAGGTAAGTGCTCATGAGGCGTGGGCAGAAGCATGCGTGAGGTGCTTATGGTAAGTGCTTGTCGTGGGTTGAGTTATGTCCCCCCAAACTCACTGGAGCTTGAATTGTGTCCCCCAAGTTTTATGTATTAGAAGCTTAGCCCACACTGTGACTGTTAAGAGGGTGGGAAATCCTATCATGGTAATTGAAAGGTGGAGCCTTGAAGAGGTGATTGGATTGCAGGACCGTGCAGTAGTGAATGGATTAAAAATGGTGGTCAGGGATGGGGTTCTGAGGGCTTTAAAAGAAGAGGAGTATTTGTCTTGCTCTCTCTGCTTCCACCGTCTGGCAATGCAAGACCCCTGGGTCACTGTCGCCACCACCAGATGGACTTTGGACTTCCCAGCCTCAGAAACTATAAGCAATAAATTTTTTCTTTTCTAAATTACCCAGCTCCAGGTATTTTGTTATAAGTAACAGAAGCAGACTAATGCACTTGGCATATGCTGTGTGGTAAGTGCGTGCGAGGTGTGGTAAGTGGAGGTTTGGCCTCAGGACTGGTCCTGGCCAGGAGCTGCTGTGTCGGGATTGGAGGCTCTGGGACTCAGGATGGAAGGCCAGGTACAATACTAGCTTGCTGCAGGTGTACACACACTTAGCTATGACCTTGACTGCAAGACAGTGAGCACACCATTGTAAAGGCATTTGAGCACATTCACAGTATTCCTGAAGATTAATAATGAAAATTTATAAAATGTGATCATATATAAATGCTTATGTCATGAAGGATCATTTATGGAGAAACAAATAAATGGGGGAAAAATGCTGGCAAAAACTCTTAAGTTAAGCTGCCACCTGTTTAGAATTTGAGTAGGATGCTACACTCATTTCATCTAAGTTTGATGACTGTCACTTATGAGCTTAGGGACTCCAGAAGTTGATTGATAGCTGATGAATGGCTACAGTGCTTGAAAATCATCAGAAAGCTGCCTGTGAGAAACTTTTAGAGACCAAAGACTATCATCAAATCAATGACTTAGAAGAGGTTTTTTTTCCTTTATTTAAAAAGAATGTCTAAAAGTACCCAAAATTAAACACAAAATTCAATCCAGTTAAGTTTTTTATGGAAGTTAATACCCAAGCATCAGTCTTTTCATTTCTTAAACTAAATTTAAGAGTTTAATTTCTTAAACTAAAGTAAGTATATGCTTGATTGATATATTTTTAAATCTCAACTTAGACTTAAACTGAATGAACAGAAATCAAAAAGGAAAGATAAAATGCTTGGAAATCTATCATGTGCCTAGCTCCAGCTTGTCACTTTTTAATTTTTTAATAAACATTTTTGGGTTTCATATAACACATGTCAGATGATTATTTTCTTACTTAAGATAAATACATTATAAGTCTATAATTGGAACAACCAATTCTAGATTCAACCAGTTCTTTTAAAATAAAAACTAAAAGTAATAATATTTTAAATTTAGTGCAGTTTTTTAAATTAGGGGGGAAAATGTTGACCAAAACAAAAGTTTGAATTACAGAGGTGACATGAAAATAAGTATTGCTACTCTCCCACCTCCCCACTTTAGAAAGAAAAACTGTATCCATTCCTAAGTCTCAAATGCAGTTAGTGTCCTCTAACATTCTTTTCCAAGCTGGGACTATTGATATAACAAGACTCTCTTAAGCAAGAATCCCATTCTTATCTCTAACATTGCATTTAAGACCAGTGAAGACTCTACACTAACATAAGGAGAAAAATTCTTACCTGAGAGCTGAAGGGACACTTCTCTGGAGTCAATGATAGGAAGAGATAAGAGAGGATTTAAGAATCCTATGAAAAGCAAACAGCAGGAGGCCAGCTTATACATGATTGGTAAGAGATGGAAGTCTCCTTCCTTCTTGGCTTCCGTTGCAGAGAACTTTCAACTTGCTCCTTCTCATTCTGTGATCACCAATTATATATATCATCCTATGACCTCATATCATCCCCTCCAAAAGAATAAAATAAATTTATTGGCTGTCGAGGCTAAAAGGCAATCACTTAGCATTGATGTAATTTTTCAAGGTAACAATTCATAGACAATAAATTTACTGTCTTGGTGCCTAGTGTACAAAGTAGATATTATATAAAGAAAGAACAGTTACGTTTATAAATCTGGCAAAAGGAGTAACTTACAGCAATAAATCATGACTTAAAGAAAGGGTCAGAATTGAGTTGAACTTGCCAAAGCAGAGACATGGATTTATGAGTCCTAGCAGAAGTGACGCAGAGCATGACATGAAATAGTATGTTGGTTTCCTATTTCTGAGTCTTTTGCAAGTGAATAGATGAGTTGTCATGTTGTGTTTGGGGGCAAAACTTAAAGCTAGTTATTTACTTTAAAATATTGAATTTAAATTATTGTGTATCGATACAAATAAATAAAGAAGTAAAGATAAAATATATATAGCACACGTTGCTCAAGGCTTAAGACAAGTTCTGTACACACACTTGGCTTTCTGTAAAACTACAAGCACTTGAGTCTTCAGAAAAAGGAAATAACTTTCCTTAGAGTTGGATATTATTCAGCAAGGAGGGATGAAGGACTTACCCAGAAAACCTTGCTGATAAGTATTTCCAAAATCTGACCTCTACCCACCACCTCCAGTCTGCCCACCCACACAACCCAATTAAAAGAATGGGCAGAAAGTTTGAACATGTACTTCACAAGAGAAGGCATGCAAATAGCTATTTAGCACATTAAAAAAAATCAGTCATCTGAGAAATGCAAATTTCTCCTCAGAGAAATGCAAACCATAATGAGGTGCTACTACACACCCCCCACTACAGCTGCAGTGGAAAAGACTGATGATACCAAGTGTTGGCAAAGGTGCAGCGGACCTGGGCCTCTCATAGGTAAATGTTCATAGCAGCTGTACTCAACAGTGAAAAACTGGAAACATCCCAAATGTCCTTCTCCAGGTGAATGGATAAACAGTGGAAGTCTACACAAAATATTAATACAGCACAAAGAAACTACTCATAACTGCTCATAAACACAACATTGATGAATCTCAGAAACTGTGCTAAGAGGCCAGACCCAGAAGAGCATGCATTGTGTGTTTCTGTTTAAATAAATTCTAGAGCAGGCAAAACTAATCTATAGCAGCAAAGTTGCCTGGGGCCCAGGATGGGAGAGAGAAGGATTGACTGCAGGAAGAGAGGGAGCTGTGGGAGTGATGGGATGGTCTATATCTTGGTCAAGGCAGTGGTTAGGGGATATACACATTGGTCAAAACTCGTCAAACTGTACACTTCAAATGGGTGCATTTTATTGTGTGTAAATTATACCTGAATAGAGTTGATTTTTTAAAAAATCTCCACTGCCTCCTAATTTCATTTTCAACCTTTTCTATTTCTATGCTCCCTCTTGCATTGCCCACTCCAGCCATTCTGAGCCCCTTGCTGCTTTGTAAACATGTTTCTGCCTCGGGGCCTTTGCACCGGCTGATTCCTCTGCCTGGAATGCTCCTTCCCCAGATAGGGGCATGGCTCGGATTCCTTCGCTCCTTCAAGTGTTTGCTACAATATTACCTTCTACACAAGGCCTTCCCAGACCAGCCCACCCCCGCCCTGCAAGTCACTCTTGCTTTACTCTGTCTTTTCCACATTACGTAGTTCCTTCTAACACACACTATCTATTTTATTTATTTATTATGCACAGTAGGCACTCAATAAATATTGTTGAATCAGTGAGTGGGGCACCCACCATATGTCAGTCCCCGATTAGGGGAAAGAGCAGTGAACAAAATAAGTTTCTACTCTCATGAACTTTCTAGCTGCAGGGGCTAGACACTAAAAGACACGTATGCTATGATCATTTGTGTGGCTCTGAAGTGGAATGAAACATAGCCAGGAGACAGTACAATGGGGCAGGTGGTAAGGGAAGGTGTGATTTCAGACAGGGCAAGGAGAGGCCTCTGGGAAGGGGACAATTGTGCAGAAACCCAAGTGAATGGGGGAGATACATGCTGAGCAGTCAGTGAACCGCAGAAGATCCAGTGAAGGAAATCAAGGAGTGGCCTGTGATGCAGGAGAGCTGGAGGAAGAGTCCAGCAAAGAGCAGATGGAGAAAACAAAGGGCCGTTGGCTGGGGCTCCAGATCGGCCCCCTGGGGAGGTGGGGGCAGAGTGGAAGTCATGGTGGCGAAGAGTCCAGCAAAGAGCAGATGGAGAAAACAAAGGGCCGTTGGCTGGGGCTCCAGATCGGGCCCCTGGGGAGGTGGGGGCAGAGTGGAAGTCATGGTGGTCCTGATCAGGGCAGTTTCAGGGCATGTGGCAAGAGCCAAAACACACAAGGGTACTTCAAAAAGTTCATGGAAAAATAGAACTAAAATAATATGAATCTTTCCATGAACTTTTTGAAGACCCCTCTTATACCCTAAGGAAATAATAGAACAAAAGCAAAAATTTATCTGAAGTCATCCCCCACCTGCAGCCTTATCTCTAGTGGCAAAGACATGAAATCAAAGGTTGCAAACTCAAACATGTGTAAGAATCGGAGAGGTGAGGACGTAAGTGAGTGAGGCAGGCTTGGTGGAGGGCAACGGGTGGTGGCTGCGCTCTCCGGAGGTGGACTGCGGCTACTTGCTGCCAAGCCAGAATGTTAGGAGTCTGAATTTTGAGAGTTATGCATGATTTCCCTTCATAACTAATCCAAATAAAAAAACAACAACGTGACATAGTACTGTGGGTACTACCATGTATTTCAAATGAAACATATCCGTAAGCCAGAATTCAATCTACAGGAATCCAGTTTTTGCCTGTGTCCACAATGAGTGTATATGTTAGTGGATTGTAGAGCATATCTATGATCATAATATATGTGTATAAGCATATACATATAAATATGCTCTATAATCTACTAAGACGCTTTTTAAAGTAATTTTAGTAATCATTAAAATAGTAAGTAAAAGATTATGGAAGACTTGGAAAATATAATAACATTAAGGAATTAGAATATCAGGAGTTGTTACTATGTAAAAAAAGGTGACTATGTGGGCAAGAACCAGTATGTAATCCTACAAAATTGAAAATAGTGTTAGGGTAAAGGTTTTGTTTTGTTTTTCTTAAAATGTTCTTTTACATACATACATGTGAGTGTATGCGTGTCTGTGTCATGTGTACGTGCGTGTATATGTAAAGCACTCACAAAGTGAAGTCTTGCAGAGAGGTGGGAAGGACACAGGCTGAGGGAGTTGGGGTCTTTGATGGCCCTGGAGGACAGTTTCAGAGAGAGGTGGGAGGTGAACTTTGGACTGCTGCTGTCCTGCGTGGGGGAGGCTGTCTGCCAAGATTTGTCATCCCTGGTGACTCAGGGGTACTTCCGACAGTTATTTGTCATGGTTTTATAGCATGGCCTAATTAAGTTACTACTAAAGGCTTAAGCTTAAAAGAAAATTAGCTTCTTCCCTCTATCAGACCATCAATGACAGTGTCACCTTGTCCCAGAAATGTACTGAGCACGTCCTTCAAGCCTAACGGTCCTTGTATTAATCAGTATGGCTTTACGTTTATGTCAGGACATGTGTGAACTGTGACCACCTTGAGAGGTGGGATACCTTTCATTAGTTGCAAAGTACTTTTATAAAACAGGGGTATTTTTGTGTGTGTCATGAAGAAGTAAACCGTTAATGTGACATATCTTGGGTGACTTTTGTCATGGAGCACCAGTATCCATTGGATAAGCAGAAAAATCACAAACATCTTCAGGTTTTGTCTTCAAATTGATCTCAGTTCACCCCTCTTTGTCCATCTTTACCCTTTTATAATATGGCCATGACTTTTGATCATTGCATTTATATTGACTGTCCTCAGTTGTAGGGACTCCAGGAGGAAAAATGGACAGGAAGGGGCTTTGCTAAGTGTTTAAAGCCTATTCGGTACTTAGTGATGACTGTCACAATTTGGGGTGATCTATCAGGAATGTGTTCCTGCCCTTCAGATACTGCGATGCTGGTGCCGTGTTTTTAATGCAGACTGGGGAAGTTCAGAATATTTGAAGCCAGGATAGCTCATATTCAGCTGACATTGAGACGGTTTCAGATGGTGTAGGGGTCCACTCTCATTTTTGTTAATGTAAAAATTATAGGTTTATAGGCTCTCAGATAGACATTTAGTGTATATTAATTAAGAATTTAACCTAAGCTATATTAATTATAGATTTAGTGTATATTCACTTATATTTCGGATGACCATTAAGTTTAAGTGGTTACTGGATGCTTACCCTGTCAATTGCACTACAGCAACAAACCGTGGAAATCATAGATCCAGTGCCAGTCCCCTCAGATTTGTCACTGGGGAAAATCACGGGGGCTTCATGGGTGAGGGAACAGCCTGAGCCGAGGCTCGAGGAGGTGCCCAGCGTGGTTGCAGAGGGCTGGACACAGCCGTGCAAGACCAGAGAGAGAGCCAGGGCTAGATCACATGGCCATATTAAGGAATTGGGATTTTTGTCATTTAGTGGCAATGAGGAAACAATGAAGGATTCTAAACAGGGGAGTTGTGTCATTCACTCATTCATTCAACAAATATTTATTGAGCACCTACAATGTGTCAGGTACTATTCGAGGTGCTAGAGATACAGGGACAGTGTGAAGAAAACTGACAAACTCTCACGGCGGTTACATCCCACATGTCAGGTGCTGACCAATGCCGCAGAGAACTAAGTAGGCCCAGGAGGGAGGCGGGAGAGAAGGGCTGTGTTTATGGAGAGGGTCAGTGTAGACTTGAAGGGCAAGAGAAGAAAACTAAGTAGCTGGGAGGAAGAGCAGCCCAGGCAGAGGAAATAGCAGGTGCAAAGGCCCTGGGGGCAGGACCGTGCTACGCCTATTTCAGGAACACTCAGGAGGCCAGCGTGGCTCAGAGTGATCAGGGACAATTGTGAGAGTCGAGGACAGAAAGATGGCAGAAGGACGATTGTACAGGCTCTTGAAGCCTTCTGCAAGGACTTTCAGCTGTAAAGTGAACAACAGCATGGCATAATCTGAATTATGATATAAAAGGCTCCACTCTGGTCAGTGTGTGGGGAAGAGACTGCAAGGGGGACGGTGAAAGCCGAGGGACCACCCTCTGGAGCCTGGAACGAGGCTGCTGGAGTTGGAGAAGGTAAAAATGGCCAGATTCTGCCTCATTTTGAAGGAAGAGCCAACAGGATCTGCTGTGTATTGAATATGAGGGAATAAAGATGCACAGCAGTCAAGGAGGACCCCAAGGATTTTGGCCTGAGAACCTGGAAGGGCGACATCCCCTGAAACCAGATTGTGGATGGTTGTGCGTGGACAGGTCTGCGGAGGGTTGTCAAGGGTGTGGTTTGGATATGTTGGTTTGGGGGGAGCCTGTTAAACACCGGAGGAAGAGGTCGAGAAGGCGGGTCCAAGAGAAATTTGGGAATGACTGGATGGTACTTAACCCCACGAGGCCACATGGGTCACAGAGAGAAGGGGGGAGGGTGAGGCCCAGGAGACTCGCGGGGAGATGTGCAGGAGCCAGCAGGGACCAAGGAGGGACAGTGACAGGAGAGAACCCAGGAAGGGCCAAGCCAGGCCAGTGTGTCTAGTACGAGGGAGGGATCGGCCGTGTTAAAGGGTGCAGACTGAGGGGTGACCAGTGGGTTTAAGCTGGCAACACAGAGGATACTAGCAACGCTGACAAGAGCAGTTTTGGTGGCATAGAGTGTTGAGAGGCTGATCACGGTGGGATCTAGAAAGAAAGGGAAGGGCTGGCCGGTTAGCTCCGTGTGGCGTTTGGATCCCATACCACCAGCCGCCAAAAAACAACAACAAATAAATAAAGGGAAAAATGAGCCAGAGACAGTGAACGAACAGCCTGCTCTTTTAAGGAGTCCTGAAAAGGGCGGCAGAGAAATAGGAGGGAGAGCAGGAGCCGGTGAGGGTCTGGGGTCAGGACAGAGATGGTCACAGGAGGGTGATGTTGCAGCAGGTTTTTCTCGGGGTGGGCATGGGCTGATTGCCTTTCGCACATGGCATCGTCACAGCAACCTGCACAGCGGGCCCAGGTCTCGCTGGTCAGCGGCAGCCCTGCTGGTGCCCGGGCACCTGACCACAGGAGAGAGCCCCTGGGGCAGAAGGTAGAAGCAAGCGGGCCCACGGCCGGCTCTGCACGGCACCTGGCAGGCCCGTGAGGATGAGGAACACGCAACAGCCAGCTCCCTGTTTGCATTTCTTCTTGATGGTGGGAAGCAGGCTTTGGACTTCGGGATCCCCCGGATGCCAGTTGCCGGAATGGTGGTTTGTAGTAAAAGACCTCTTGATTGTGAGAAGAGTCCTCACCGTGGCCTGCTGGCCATGCCTCGTCTCTACGGTCCTCTGCTTGGATCACCCCTCCATGCACACTTCCAGCTCTGCACCGTCTGCTCCCTCTGCTTGGAACGCTCCCCTGCAGGTGGCTGCGTGGCTCACTTGTTCGCCTTCTTTAAGTCTCAGCTGAAATGCTACTTTCTCAATGGGACCTACCCGAATAACCCTTATCTAAACTTGCAGCCTGCCATCTCCTACCCCTGTACTTCCCACCCTCTTACCTGGTCTATTTTAAATTCTTCGCTCATTATGTTTCATCTATTCATTATGTAGATTGGGGTTACTATGAAGGCAGAGATCTCTGTTTTGCTCACTGATGTATCCCAAGTGCCTAGAACAGCACCTGGCACATGGTAGGTGCTTAAGCGCTATTTACTGAATAAATACATTTTTGGAAATCCTTTTAGCTGGTGCATTAGGGTTCCGTGTTTATCTATTGCTGTGTAAGAAAGTAACCACCCCAAAACATAGTGGCTTCAGGCAAGAACCATTTTATTGGCTCATGACTCTGACTCAGCCATTTGGATAGGTTTTTAGGGGTGGAGAGCCCGCTGCTGTTGCCTGGGGTCACTCACGTGGTCCCCGTTGTCTGAGAAGACCTCGCTCACCCACCTGGAGGCTGGGGCTGGCTGCCAGCTGGGCCTGCCTCTCCACGTGGTCTCTCACCCCACAGAGTCTGGCCCAGGAGGTCCACCTGGTGTCTCAGGACAGCACGAAAGCAGCAACAGTAACTGCAGGGTCCCTTAAGGCCTCAGCTCAGTCTCCCGGTCAGAGCAAGTCCCCAGGCTAGCTGGATTCAAGGGGTGAAATATTAGTCTGCTAGGGCTGCCATGACAAAATACCACAGTACTGGATGACTTCCACAACAGAAACATACTCTCATAGTTTCGAAGGCTGGAAGTCCAAGATTAAGGTGTAGGCAGGGCTGGTGTCTGCTGAGGCCTCCCTCCTTGGCTTATAGACAGCGTCTTCTCTCTGTGTCCTCACATGGTCTTTACTGTGTGTCTGTGTCCTGATCTCCTCTTCTTATAAGGACACCAGTCATATCTGATTGGGCCCACCCTAGTGACCTCATTTTTACTTTAACCACCTCTTTAAAGGCCATGTCTCCAAGACAGTCACATTCTGAGGTTCTGAGGTCGGGCTTCAACATGTGAGTTTGTGGAGGACAGGAGTCAGCACATAACAGATGGGGAGAGAGCCCCACCTCTTGATGGGGAAAGCGAGAGTCACGTGGCAACGGGGTCTGAGTCTGTGGATGGAGGAACGTGGCTGTCTACCAGCTGCCTGTGGTGGCCCCCAGTCCCTCGTCCAGGGGAGAGGACACGTGCTTCTGGAACTCTTCACAGCCCAGAGAAGACAGGGAGTCAGACCCGGCCTGAGTTTGGAAGCACTTCTGCTCAGCACCAGCGGGACTCAGTTTCTGAGGAGGGACATCAGTGCAGACAGGGGTGTCAGGTTAGTGCGAGACTGGGTGGCAGGAGGAGGCCTGGCTCTCCTGCACCACCCCGGCCCCTCTCAGGCTGACCGTGGTCCCCAGCACAGAACCAGGGCTCTACCGACGAAGATCACATTGAACAAGTTGAAAATACATTATCAATTCCAGTCACCAAAAAAAATTTAAAAGGAGGTCCCTAAATTATAAAGAACTTAATACAATTAAGTGTTGGCTGGTGTCACAGGCTGAATTGTGTTCCCCTCTAAATTCATATGTTGACGCCCTCACCCAGCACCTCAGAATGTGACTGTATGAGGGTACTTCAAAAAGTTCGTGGAAAAATAGAATTGAAAGATAGTACAAATCTTCTTGTGAACTTTTTGAAGCGTCCTTTGGAGCATTTTCTTATCCCATTTGAGGTAAGCCTGTAAAGAGGCGATGAAGTTGAAATTAGGTCCTTAGAGAGGTTCCAACCCAATCCAACTGGTGTCTTCATGGGAAAAGGAAATGTGGACACACGGAGAGACACCAGGAGAGACTCTGTGCACAGAGGAGAGACCATGTGAGGACACTAGGAGAAGACGCCACCTGCAAGTCAAAGAGAGAGGCCTCAGGAGACACCAGCCCTGCCAACACCTTGGTCTTGGCCTTCCAGCCTCCAGAACTGCAAAAAAAATAAATGTTTGTTGTTTAAGCCGCCCAGTCTGTGCTATTTTGTTATGGCAGCCCGAGCTGATGACTATAGCTGGTTATGGGAAATACGTATTATCAGACCAACTTAAAAACATTTAAAACAGGATTAGCACAAAATTACCCACCTGGTCAGAATTTCGCCTCTCTCCCTACACAAGGGATTCCACAAACTGAAAACAAATTCACAGTTCCGCCAGCGTATCTCCAAAATACGTCTGTGTCCTGCTATTCTGTGCTCTTGACAATTCTATTCATGAAGCTGTCTTCAGGGTTAGATACTCCTACAGGGTGGTCACCTCCCCTTTACTGACAGAGTCAGAATGATAAAGTCCTCAGCCGATATCTTGCAAATGGAGAGGTGGCTCTCTCACAAGGACATGTTTTATCAAACCCATGGATAAAGCCCCATCCAGCTGCAGGAGGATGATCTTGAATGTTAAAGTTGTAATTTTCACTTCAGACTCAGAAGTAGCAATTTTATAGTCCTTCCAACACATCTGTTGAGGCGGCGTGCTCAGCCCTGGGGTGGCAGGGTGTGGACATGGGGGAACTGAAAAGGGTACGCACAGGGGACTGTGGGAGCAGCAAGGGCCCAGCCAGCCCAGCAGACACAGCCCACCATAGTCCACCAGCGTAAAGCCCATGTCCCCACCTCCCTGTGTGACAGTGAGCAGATGTCCTAGGTAACCTTAGCACTTTCTCTATACGTGGAATAATAATGTTGATATCAACATTTAAGCAGGTGCCCCCGGGCTCTGAGCACTGTGGGCAGTACTGTGAATTCAGCGTTTGTGTCCTTCCAAATCCAACTGTTGCAGCCCTAACCCACAATGTGATAGCATTTGGAGGTGAGACATTGGGGAGGTAGAGTCACATGAGGTCCTGAGGGTGGGGCCCAGTCCTATGGTTACTAGAGGTGGGAAAGGGGAAGGGGAGGGGGGTGAAGGAGATATTGGGTAACGGACACAAAGAATAAGTATGATTTGTAATAATGAACATGTTAATAATGCTTTGATTATCACATACTGTACATGAATACTGATAGTCAACTCTGTACCACATAAATATGTATAAGCAATTGTTTCAGTTAAAAAATGAATTAAAGGGCCGGCCCAGTGCCGCACTCGGTAGAGTGCAGCACTTGGGAGCGCGGTGGCATGTACCACATAAATATGTATAAGCAATTGTTTCAGTTAAAAAATGAATTAAAGGGCCGGCCCGGTGCCGCACTCGGTAGAGTGCAGCACTTGGGAGCGCGGTGGCGCTCCCGCTGAGGGTTTGGATCCCATGTAGAGTCCGGTCCGCTCACTGGTTGAGCGCGGTGTGGGCGCGACACCGAGGGTTGTGATCCCGTTACCGGTCACGAAAAAAGACAAAAAGGAAAAAAATAAAAATAAAAAAATAAAAAATAAAAAATGAATTAAAAATAAATAAATAAATAAATAAAAGAATAAAGGACATGAGAGCTCGTTCTTTCTTTCCCTGCCGTGTGAGGACACAGTAAGAAGGCTACTGTCTGCAAACCAGAAAGAGAGCCCTTGCCAGACACCAAATCCGCAGCATCTTGATCTTGGACTTCCCGGCCTCTGGGTCTAAGAAATAAATATCTCAGTGTAGGTGGGAGGTGTGAGACCGATCCCTCTCAAGGGTAGCCCCTGGGTGCTTAGGGGTCCCCACACTGCAGGGGTGCCCAAGAGGAGTAACTTTGTGGAGTTGAGCCATGTGGCTCTGCCTGCCGCCTTCCCAAAACAGGGCTGAGCACATGTGAAAATGGCTACATTCCTATTGATGAGAGCACTATTCACAGGCCTAGAATTTTATAAAGTACTTTTAAAAACAAGCCTTGAAAATATCGCATTTCTATGGGACCTTGTGGGCAGCCACAGAAGGACTGATGCTTGACTTTCAGGCATCATTTTTCTAGCAGAGATTTCCACTGCCATCCTTGTGACCTAGAAGGATGAGCTGCCAAAGGAATGACACTCTGGGTCTGGATCTAATCCAGCAGGGGATGCGTCACGCACCCAGAGTGATGGCCAGCCAGAGAGGAAGGGTGACATATAAATAAATATCCACTCTGCTTATTGATTTGATTCATCCAATTACACAGGAAGCTCGTTTAGGAGAGGTTCAAGGGAATGACTCAAATGTCCCTTGAATGATACCTCTAAGGCTTCAGCCAGCATTTTTTTCAAATTACTGATATTAGAGGAGACTTTAATTACAGAGAATATTAATTGCTCCTGAGAGCTGGGTGTGAAGTTAAACAAATGAAAAATTTCTCCTCTGTGAGGAGAGCTGATGCTGAGTGACTGAGCCAGTGGGGTGATTTTATTTAAAGATTTTTATTTCTATTTCCCATCCTTAACTCATATATAAAAGAAAGTAGGTGTTATGGACTGAGTTGTGTCCCGCCAAAATTCACATGTTGAAGTCTTAACCCCCAGGACCTCAGAATGTGACTTTATTTGGAGATAGGGTCTTTAAAGAGGCAGTTAAATTAAAATGAGGTCATTAGGGTGGACCCTAATCCAGTGTGACTGGTGTCCTTATAGAATAGGAAATTTGGACACAGACAAATACGGAGGAAAACCATGTGAAGACACAGGGAGAAGGTGACCAACTACAAGCCAAAGTGAGATGTCTCTGAAGGAGCTATCCCTGCCCACACCTTGATCTTGGACTTCCAGCTTCTAGGACTGTGAGACAGTCATTGTCTGTTGTTGAATCCCCCAGTCTGTGCTACCTTGTTACAGTAGCCCTAGCAACTAACACAGCGGGCCATGGCCGTGATAATTCCATTCCATTTTATTCAGTTTTTTTTTTTTTTTTTTTTTGTCTTTT
>NW_007726696.1:48002-48428 GCF_000696425.1 Galeopterus variegatus | reverse complement strand
CCGAACCCTCGGGCGGGAGCGCCGCCGCGCTTCCCAAGCGGCGCACTATCCAGTGCGCCACCGGGCCGGCCCCTTATTCAGTTTTTTTGTTTGTTTTTTGTGGGGGCTTTTTTGGCGGCTGGCCAGAATGGGGATCCGAACTCTTGACCTTGGTGGTACAAGGCTGTGCTCTAACCAACTGAGCTAACCAGCCAGCCCTCTATTCTATTTTAAATCTAATCATCAAAAGTGAAGAATTTCTGGGCCGGCCCGTGGCTCACTCGGGAGAGTGTGGTGTTGATAACACCAAGGCCCCAGGTTCGGATCCCATATAGGGATGGCCAGTTCGCTCACTGGGTGAGCGTGATGCTGACAACACCAAGTCAAGGGTTAAGATCTCCTTACCGGTCATCTTTTTTAAAAAAAAAGAAAAGTGAAGAATTTCCA
>NW_007726696.1:45099-47002 GCF_000696425.1 Galeopterus variegatus | reverse complement strand
TGCTGACAACACCAAGTCAAGGGTTAAGATCTCCTTACCGGTCATCTTTTTAAAAAAAAAAAGAAAAGTGAAGAATTTCCGCATCGTGCATCAGAGTACCTGATTCACAGGAGCATTTGATTTTTCAGATGAGAAAATCCTCTCGCCCCTTGGGACAGAAGCTAAGCTTTGCTTTCCGAAGTTGTTCTTATGTTTCTTGTCAGCCATTACTAATAATACAAGAATTTAGTTTATCTGAACCTGCCAGTTTAAAGATAGAGAAAAATATTTTTAATTTTTTTAAAAAGAAAAAAAAATGTCTCCTCAAAGTTCTAAAAATATAGGATATTGAGCTATTACTTCTGCTCAAATGATTTAATTTCTATGATTTCTCTACTGTCAATGACTCTGCTGTAGATTGAATGCCAGCCCACCACCGCTAAACTCATTGAGGCTTAGCCCCCACTGTAACTGTTCAGGGTGGGAAATCCTATTATGGTCATTGAAAGGTGGGGCCATGAAGAGGTGATTGGATTCTGAGGACCGTGCAGTAGTGAATGGATTAATGATGGTGGTCAGGGGTGAGGCTCTGAGGGCATTAAAAGGAAAGCACCCGAGAGTCCCTCTCTCTGCTCTGCTCTGCCATTCTGCCATGTGAGACCCCTGTGTGACCGTCACCACCAAGGCCTTCACCAGCTGTGTTCCCTGGACTTTGGACTTCCCAGCCTCCAAAACTGTAAGCAATATATATCATTTCCTTATAAATTATCCAGCTCCAGGTAATTTTGTTATAAGCAACAGAAATGGAGTAATACAGTCCTCTAGCCAAAAACCACCAAGAATACACCTGTAGCCAAAGAAAGTTGGGATTTTGATTCCTTTCTATAAAACCATGCACCACGGGGAGCCACTGGAGGTTCTCGGTAAGGAGATATTGAAAAAGACTTAGAGGACTTGGTTTTGAGTTGGGTGATTTGGGTGAGGGGGTCCCTGGAAGCAGAGCTTTGCTCTGGATTGGATGCTGTCAGGCAGCAGGGGTGATTCCACGCTTGGACATCCTAATAATTCTTATCTACAAAGCAAAGAACTGTGTGAGGCTAAAGCTGTCACTGGTAAAGAAGCAGCTGTCACTCACACTAGCCAGGATAGGGGATGGAGGGGGGTCGTTTTTGTGGTTCAAACAACGTTTTTGTTTTTGTCTTGGTCTAGCACCTTCGCTGAGCACTCTTGTCTGATAGTGGTGTCCTGCGAAATCATCTGTGTCCAACAGCACATCACAGCACAGCTGCGAGGGCCAGGCCAGCCGGGCTGTCTATCCACCATCCAACCATCCATCCATCCATACACCCATCCACCATCCATCCATCCATCCATCCATCCATCCACCCACCCACCCACCCACCACCCACCCACTCATCCATCCATCCACGACTTTTACTGGATGTACATAATTCTCATTTGGAAGGGAATATCTTTGGAAACTTTTCCAAAGGTAAACATGCCTTCTTTGCTTTTTCCTTGTCAGTTTGTCTGCATCTTCTATAGTCATGTGTGTCCATAGGGCTGCTGGACCAGTGGGTCTGGGAGGTGGACACCGGCAGCCAGATCGCAGGTTACTTGCAGCCTGTTATGAGGTCCCATCTGGGAAGGACAGGAGATGGCCAGTATAGGGTGACCTCAGGGACAGGGCGGGAAGGGGTGACTCTGGATCTGCACGGTGCCTCCAGCCCACACAGGGCTGGACAAGGTGAGGTGGGCGTGACTCAGTAAGAGGGGCGGGGCCAATGCTGGGGGAGGGGCGTGGTCTTTATGGGCGGGGTGAAGGGGAGCTGGGCAAGCCTGGTCAAGGCTGGGCAGGACCTCCTGGGACAATGTGGCAGGAGGGGTGGGGGCTGGGAAGTCAAGAGGGGTGTGGCCAAGTTGG
>NW_007726696.1:43130-44512 GCF_000696425.1 Galeopterus variegatus | reverse complement strand
TGAAGGGGAGCTGGGCAAGCCTGGTCAAGGCTGGGCAGGACCTCCTGGGACAATGTGGCAGGAGGGGTGGGGGCTGGGAAGTCAAGAGGGGTGTGGCCAAGTTGGACAGGAGCCCAGAGCTGGGGGTGGGGGGTGGGGTGCCACTGTTTCTTGCTCCATCCCTGGAATGAAGAGATCTTGTCTCTTGGGCCCATCAGCAGTCACCTGCACTGCCCCTTTTCTGAGGTATGGGGTAGCCCTGGTACCCACGTGTAAGTCCCAGGGCAGATCTGCCCCCCCTGCCCCCCACACCAGGGCTCTGGCATCGGGAAGGTCTGATACTAAGACCTTCCTGCCATGCCCAGTCTCCAGGACCTCGGAGGCTTTCAAGTCTCTGGCCCTTTCCTGCCATCAGATTGCTGGCTCCAAACCCATGTAATCATGTCCTAACAGTAGCGTGACCTTCAAAGAAGAAAAAAAACTATGCCTTGACATGGTTGCTGTTGCCTGCCGAAGATGGAGTTGTCTAACAATGTGGAAGGCTTATTTCTGCACTTGCCCTACATTTTATTCTTATATTTTTATTTCAGGCATAGAGAAGGAATATAGGGACTTCAGTAGCCATCCTGGAATAAGAGAAAAATGGGGAGAAGGGGCCAAAGATGGGAGCATTCTGGAGGAAGAGATTAGGTAGCACAGAACACAACGAAGCTGGATACGGCCTTTTCTTCTGAAGGGAAATATTCCCCTATCCTATTTTTAAAAAAATCCTTTGACAGTTTTGGCTGTGTTATTTTTAAATAACATGACATAGCACATTTATTTCCCTTCTTTATTCATTTTGTTAGAAATGCCCTCACCTGTCCAGTGCCAAAGGATGGATATGGAGACATTAGGTAGAGTGAAGCGGGACTTTAATAAGGGTCTTGCAAACCTGGGTGTCTGTGAATGGGACAGGCATGCCCAACACGGTTACACTGAGCAATTTATTCCCTAGTGTGCAAGTCCATCCGCTCAGTTCCTCATTGGCTGAGTACTACTGGGTAGACAATCTTCATGAAGGACACCTAAGATTTAGTTAAGTTAGTACAAGTTGTGAGGTATGAGTTGAGGTTCATTATTTTGCACGTGGATGTCCAAATACTCTAGCACTATTCATTCAAAAGAATATCATTTCTCCGTTGAATTGTCTTTGCAGCTTTATCAAAAATCATGTCTCTGTTTCTGGACTCTCTATTCTGTTCCATAGATTTATGTGTTCCTTCATCAATACCACACCATTTTCATTACTGTATCTATAAAATAAATCTCAAAATCAAGTGGTGCAAATCCTTCAACTTTGTTCTTTTCCAACATTGTTTTGGATGTTCTAGTTCCTTTGCCCAAATTTTTGAATCATGTTG
>NW_007726696.1:39432-42296 GCF_000696425.1 Galeopterus variegatus | reverse complement strand
TTGCCGGACACGGAAAAAGACAAAAAAAAAGGAAAAAAAAAATCTTAATATCAAGAACTCCAAACCATGAACCCAATATATATATCCTCATTTACTCAGGTCTTCTACTTATTTAATCACTATTTTGTAGTTTTCAGCATGTAGATCCTGCACATATTTTGTTAGATTTATACCAAAATATATTTATGTTTTGGGGGTGCTATTATAAATGGTACTTTTTCTATCATTTCTGTATCTACTTGTTTACTGCTAATATATAAAATACACTTGATTTTTGTATACTACTTCCTATCCTGGGACTTCGCTAGATTTACTTAATAGTACTAGGAACTATCTTGTAGATTCCTTCTAAGCTCTTCTTTAGCTGGAATCCACAAATTTTGTTATATGGACTTCTTTGCATTTGATTTAAAAAAATTTTTTTCCTTATGACTTTTTCTTTGACCTGTGGTTATTTAGAAGTGTATTTTTTTAATTTAAAAATATTTTGGTATTTCCAGTTATCTATTCATAATTGATTACTAATTTAAATTCAGTATGATCAGAAAATGTACTTTGCATAATTTTAATTATTTTAAGTTTGTTAATATTTGTTTTATGACCCAAAATATGGTCTATTTTGATGAATGTTCCATGTGCACTTGAAAAGAATGTGTATTCTATAGTTTTTGGATGAAATGTTTTATAAATCTCACAGTCAGCTTGGTTTATAGTTTTCAGGTCTTGTATATTCTTGCTGATCTTCTGCATTTCTTATTACTCAGAGAGGAATTACTCAGAGAGGAATGTTAAAATTTCCAGGAATAAATGTGGATTTGTTTAGTCTGTTTTTAATTGTCAGGTTTTGCCTCATGTATTTCGATGCTCTTTTTTTTAGGTGCATGTGCATTTAGGAATGTTATGTCTTTTGGTGAATTGATTCTTTTATCATCATGTAATGTTCTTTTTTATCCCTGGTTATAGTTCTTGTTCTGAAGTCTACTTTGTCTATATTAATGTAGCCACTTGATGGGGTTTGTATGTGTTGTCCCCCCAAAACTCATGTGGAAATCTGATCCCCAATGTGATAGTGTTAGAAGCTGTCTGAGTCATGGGGACAGATCCCTCATGAATGGATAAATGCTCTCCCTGGGAGAGGGGGGATTAATGAGTGAGTTCTCACTCTATTAGTTCCTGTGAGAGCTGATTGTTTAATAGGCCCTGGCACCTCCCCCCTCTCTTGCTTCCTCTCTCTTGCTTTCCTCTCACCATGTGATCTGCTAGTACCTGCTGGTTGCCTGCCATTTTCTGCCATGACTAGAAGCAGCCTGAGGCCTGTGCCAGATGCAGCTGTCCTAGAATTGTAAGCCAAATAAAACTCTGTTCTTTATAAATTACCCAGTCTCAGGTATTTCTGTTATAGTAACACAAAACTGACTGATACATCACTCTAGTTTCTTTTGACTCGCATTTCCATAGGATGTCTTCTTTTATCCTCTGCTTTTAATCTATTTATGTAATTATATTTAAAGTGGGTTTCCTTAAATATAGCACACATTTGGGTCTTGTATTTTTAATCCAATCTGACAATCTCTGTCTTTTAATTGGCATGTTTAGACTGTTTATACTTAGTGTATTTATCAATATTGTTGAATTTAGGCCTCTCATTTTGTTATTTGTTTTCTGTTTGTTGCTACTGTTTTTTAGTCCTCTGTTACCCCTTTCCTACATTCTTTTGGATTATTTGGATCTGCCTGAGTAGTTCATTTTAATGTATTTATCATTTTTTTGGTCCATATCTCTTAGTATTATTCTACAGTGGTTGCTATAGGGAGTGCAATATACATATGTAACTTTTCACAGTCTACTTAGATTTAATATTTTACCACTTCAAGTAAAATGTCTGAGCTTTATAAGCATATAAGTCCTTTTACCCTCCTTCTTATATTACAGTTGTCTTATGTATTACCTGTACATTCATTGAAAACCCCACCAGACAATGATATAATTTTTTTCTTTTAGCAGTCAACATATTTTAAAGAACTCAAAAAAATGATCTATACTCATGTGCCCCATAATGACATTCCAGTCAACGATGGACCACATATACAATGATGGTCCTATAAGATTATAATGGAGCTGAAAAATTCCTATCACCTAGTAATGACATAGCTGTCAACACCATAGTGGAACACATTACTCATGTAGGAGCAAAAGGCTATACCCTATATCTTAGGTGTGTAGTAGGCTATACCATCTAGGTTTGTGTAATTACCCTCTATGATGTTCTCACAATGATGAAATCCCTAACATGCATTTCTCAGAATATCCCCTTCATTAAGTGACACATGACTGCATTATATTTAGTCAGATATTTGCCATTTCTATTGTTTTTCCTTCATTCCTGAAGTACCAAGTTTCTCTCTGGTAGCACTTCCCTTTAACCTAAAGAACTTCATTTAGCATTTCTTTTAGAATAAGTCTGATGGCAACAGATTCTCTTACTTTTCCTTCATCTGACAATGTCTTCATTTGACTGTCATTCCCAAAGAATATTTTCACTAAGCATAGAATGCTGTCCCACTGTCTTTTCCTTGTTGTTCCTGATGAGGACTCTATAGTTATTCTAATTCTTCCCCTGTATGTAATGTGTTGTTTTTCTCTGTCTGCTTTCAAAATCTTTATTTTTGGTTTTCACCAGTTTGAGAGGGAGTGGAGGAGTGAGTTTGATTTTCCTATCAGTCCACCCCCTGTTGTTTCTGGGCCTGATTTTCTTTGAGTTTATCCTGTTGGATGGGTCACTGAGCTTCTTGAATCTGTAAATTTATGCCTTTTACCAAATTTAAAAAGCTTTTTGGTCACTATTTCTTCAAATATTTTCTGCA
>NW_007726696.1:36860-39080 GCF_000696425.1 Galeopterus variegatus | reverse complement strand
TGTTGTTTTTCTCTGTCTGCTTTCAAAATCTTTATTTTTGGTTTTCACCAGTTTGAGAGGGAATGGAGGAGTGAGTTTGATTTCCCTACCAGTCCACCCCCTGTTGTTTCTGGGCCTGATTTTCTTTGAGTTTATCCTGTTGGATGGGTCACTGAGCTTCTTGAATCTGTAAATTTATGCCTTTTACCAAATTTAAAAAGCTTTTTGGTCACTATTTCTTCAAATATTTTCTGCACTAATCTCTTTTTCCTCTCTTTCTGGAACTCCAGTGGCACAAATGTCAGTCCTTTCGATTCTGTCCCTGAGGTCCCTGTGGCTCTGCTCTATTGTTTTTTAATCATTTTTTCTTTGTTCTCCAAATTTAATAATTTCTTTTGATCTGTCTTCAAGTTCACTGACTCCTCTGTCGTCTCCATTCTGCTATTTTCTTTCAAACATTGTGTATTTTTTTACTTCTAAAATTTCTATTAGGTTTCCATTTCTATTTTATAGTTCTGTTTCTCCACTGAGAACTTGTACTTCCCATTCATTTGAAGAGTTTTTACTCTTACCCCAATGAGCATAGTTACAGTAGCCACTGAAAAGCCTTTGTCAATTCCAACATCTGGGTCAGCTCAGGGCTGCTCTCTGTCAGTTTTCTTTTCCCTTGAGAATTACTCACATTTTCCTTATTCTTTACATGTTGAACAGTTTTTGACATTTTGATGATTATGTTGTGAGACTCTGTGTCCTGTTATGCGGTCATCCCTCAGTATCTGAGGGGGATTGGTTCCAGGACCCCCTGCAAATACCACAATTTGTGGATGCTCAAGTTATTCATATAAAATTGCATAGTATTTGCATATAATCTACACAGTCCTCCCATATACTTTGTTATTCTAAATTACTTATAATACCTAATACAATGTAAATACTATGTAAATAGTTGTTATGCTGTTTTGTTTTTTATTAGTATTTTTTCTTGAATATTTTTGATCTCCAGTTGACCAAACCCACAGATGTGGAGCCTGCAGGTATGGAGGGCCAACAGTAATTCTCTGGAGAATGCTGATTTATTGTTGTTTAGCAGCCAATCGTCTGCTTAGATTCAAAGCACAGATTCTGTCTTGCTGTGGTAGTTCTCAGGTCACTAAAGTTTTTAAAATCTTTGCTGTGCTCCTTTGAGTCTGGCTCGTGTATGTACCACTCAGAGGTTAGCCTGGGATCTGTGCGGCAGTTTATGTGCGTGATTCAGTTCTCAAAGCCTTTACTATGCTGCTTTGGGTTTGTCCTGCACATGCACAGCTGAAGGGTGAACCCAGGATTTGTGCCCATCACGCATAGAATTAGGAGATCCCCTTCTCCAGCTATACCCTCTCTGTGATTTCCTGAACACTCTCTGGCTCCCAGGAGCCCCTTTCCCAGACCTCTGCTGAGAAATCCAGATTTTTTTCTCAGAGCTGTAGCTGTTCTTCCTGCCACCCTGCAGATCTGAAGTTGAGATTGGTCTCAGGGCAGGGCCTGGGGAGGAAAAAAGAGAAAGAAAAAAGAGAGAAAGAGTGATTCTTTCTGTCTGGCTTGTGAAGGCCCCTTTTCTACATTCTCTGGCCAAAAAGACAGGGTTGCACAGTTCTGTGACTGTGGCTGCCCTCGGGTCAAATACAAGGAGAGAAAAGAAGAAACGTAACTGGAAACTCACCCGTCCTTCCCCTCACAGACTGCTCCTTCAAGTTTGATTTCCTTCCCAGTCCACCGCCTATGGTTTACTTTTCAGAGTTCTCAACTAGTTGATTTCTATACTTTGATTTCTTCCCTTGAATATGGGTTGTTTGTTAAGAGAGCTTAACAGTTGCTGGAGTTGAGACTATCTAGATATTAATCCCGTTGGGCTGAAAGCTGATCTTTCCTCCCTTTCGTCTTCAGGGATGTGTCAATGTCACATTTTGTACAAATCCTCAATAGTAACATTTGTATTCAGAACACAGACGAGTACACCACACACATGCCCACCTCTTTGGCCCAGTTTGCAGAACAGACTTACCCACTGAGTAGATATGCTCCAGAAAACAGTTCCCTGACGTAAACAGTTTTTAAAACTTCAGCCTCAGGGAAGCATTTGCTGTGCTTTTGACCTTTGCAAGGTCAATCTCCTTTACTCTGCGTTCTTCTTGGTTTGTTGGCCTAAGTGTACGGGGCAGTAGGTCTTTATCAATGTAAAGTGAGTTGCATTTTGGGGAATAG
>NW_007726696.1:35557-36158 GCF_000696425.1 Galeopterus variegatus | reverse complement strand
CCTAAGTGTACGGGGCAGTAGGTCTTTATCAATGTAAAGTGAGTTGCATTTTGGGGAATAGAGTTTTGCCTGCCTGAGAGCATGATTAGATTACAGCGGGAGACTCCGTTCCCATTAAGTACAAGTCCTGATGTTATGTGAGATCATACTGAAGTCCTTACAGCGGGTTAGGGTTAGGGGCTTACTGCCCTGGCTCTCCCTGTATGCAGACCAGTTGTGTTATTTGTGGAGGCCAAGGTTTTTAGAGGGAAAAACAAAGTTATTGATTTGAAAATGAGAAATGTCAGACTGTAGCTGAGGAATTTGGAGATTTATTTTCTAGTCATTGAGCTGTTTCTAAGTAGGAATAGGTCTTATAGTTCATCAAAGAATGTTCCCCACGCATCTGTGTCTGAATTTTCATGTATACGTGTTACCCCAGACGGGTTGTGAAAAACGATCCCGTGCTTTCTTCTCTTCCTTCCCCTTCTTCGGCACTTCATCAGTGTAGAGCATAGATTAGTAAAATAGAATCTGTAATCTGAGAGGCACTCTTACTTTCAGCATTTTTTTTTTTTTGTCTTTTTCCGTGTCCGGCAACGGATCGCAACCCTCAGTGTCG
>NW_007726696.1:34240-35301 GCF_000696425.1 Galeopterus variegatus | reverse complement strand
TAGCAGTGCGCCACCGGGCCGGCCCTCAGCATTTTTTTTAAAGAATCCTAACTGTTGAGGCTCATTTTGTTGGACTCCATGTAGAATCACAGTAAAAGCTCAGTCTCGGGTGTGACAAATCCTGTGTGTGGGTTTTCCCACTCACTAACGGCGACAGGGACAATATCTCTGCCACAGCGCTCTCATTTGTGAGAGGGGGATTGCAGCAGTGTCACTGTGAGCACTAAAGGAGGTGATACTGAACTGCTCAGCACGGCCTGGGGTGTGCAGTGAGGCCCCGTGGACGGTCAGCTCTTGCTGTTACCCTCTTGCTGCGGTGCTTGTCACCACCGTCACTGTTTACTGACAGGCCACACTCTCCATGTGCTGGACGCTGGCACCAACCCCCGTAGCTCATTCTGGTGGGGAAGACAGAGCCCTGAGCAGATCTTCACATGCGGCATCGTAAATGCAGGGAGAGGCACGCCCCTGGGGCTGCGGGCAGCAGCGGGCACCGGCGTCTTCTCCGTGAGTGTGTTCCTGGGGACAGACACGTGGTGGGCTCCTGGCCTGGGCTCAGAAGGATGATCAGGAGTTAGTTCTGTACTAAAGGAAATTGGGAAGAGGGTGGGAACCAGCCTGGGAACAGCGTGATCAGAGGAGAGATCCAGCATGATATGTGAAGGAACCATGAGCCAAAGTCTGGACAAAAGGAGAAACATTGTTTTTCTTTTTGTTTGTGTGGGGTTTTTAAGTTTTCTTTTTTATCATTACATTATGTAAACATCTTTTGTGGCCCTTTACCAATTTCTTCCCTTCCCCTTTCCCCACCTCTGGTGTCCTCAGTTCCCTTAAGGAATAACATTTTTAATAAATGGTGGAAGGCTAATTTCCTCAAGAATTCTCTCTCTTTTGTTTTAACCAGGTCAGGATCCAGAATTCTTAACACATGTTGTTGGTACTGACATTAAGAACAAAAATGAAAACAGGCTTTTCTATGGCCATTCCAGAGAGTAGTCACTTTTATTTTATTTTATTTTATTTGGCAGGGGTGGAGAGTGAAATAATCCTTTACTGTTCCC
>NW_007726696.1:31741-33135 GCF_000696425.1 Galeopterus variegatus | reverse complement strand
TTTTATTTTATTTTATTTTATTTGGCAGGGGTGGAGAGTGAAATAATCCTTTACTGTTCCCTTATGAATTAGGGATGTGGTAAAACTTGTCACAGATTCTTTCATGCTTTTCCCTTTGAGAAGTGGGACCCCCCTTGGATCGTGGCTGGCCCTGTGTGTGAGTCGTCTGTCACCGGGAAAGGACTTACCCCAACATAAGGCAGCTTAAGGTAACATTTATTATCTCACAGTTTCTGGGCATCGGGAATTCGGAGATGGCTCAACTGGGTATCTCTGGCTCAGGGTCTCAGGTGGCTGCAGCCGCACGTGGCTGCAGGCTTGATCCACTTGCAAGGTGTCCTCGCTCCTCACCACGTGGACCTCCCCATAGGGCTGTTGAGTGTCCTCATGACACAGCAGCTGGCTTCAGTGACAGCAGAGGTGGGGAAGGGAAACCACAACGCCCTTTATCACCTGGTCTTGAGGTCACGTACCATCACTTCTGCCGTATTCTACTCATCATAAGTGAGTCACTCAGTACAGCCCATTCTCAAGGAGAGGACAATTGGGCTCTACCCTTGGAAGGGAGCCAAGGAATTTGTGAACATATTTTAAAACCACTCTACCCTATGACTGGCAGCAAGTATAATATGGAGAAGTGACACTGTGTGATTCCAGAAGCTAGATCACAAAAGGGGACATTGCTCCTTCATTGTTCATTGGGACACTCAGCTTTGGACACCTGAGTCACTAGGAAAGACACTGACTGCCTTGAAGCCACCACGTTAGGAGGAACCCCAGGCAGTACAGGGAGGCCATGTGTAGGTGTTCTAGCTGACAGCCCCAGCTGGGGTTCCAGCTGACAGCAGCATCAACTGCCAGACCTGTGAGAGAAGGAGCCAGATGACCCCAGCCCCCAGATGGCACATCACTTCCAGCCATGGAGTCTTCCAGCTAATCATGGAGCAGAGGCAAACCGTCCCTTCTGAATTGCTGACCCACAACATCCATGAACGTATTAAAACACTTATCTTACACTACTAAATTTGGGGGCTGTTTGTTACACAGCATTAGTAACTGGAACATGGTCTGATTTTCTGTCCATGTAGAGTCAGCCTGCGATGAGTGTCCAGAGGTTGCTTTTCCCATAGATTGATTCTGTCCATCTCTTTATCTCCTCCTTTGGCACTTTACTTTGCCCCTTTGGGAATTTCTAGGAGAGAAGTTATATTTTAAAGTAATCACTGCGAGCCCACCTTAAACAGGCTCAGAACACTCCCATTAGCCTACAGCCGGGCAAAATCATCTAAAACAAAGCCTATAAAAAACAAACAAACAACAACAACAAAAAGTAGTAACTGCTACAGCTTCTACAATCCATAAAGCAGAAATCTCACAAAAGCTAATGTTGATGT
>NW_007726696.1:27434-31348 GCF_000696425.1 Galeopterus variegatus | reverse complement strand
GAGCCCACCTTAAACAGGCTCAGAACACTCCCATTAGCCTACAGCCGGGCAAAATCATCTAACACAAAGCCTATAAAAAACAAACAAACAACAACAACAAAAAGTAGTAACTGCTACAGCTTCTACAATCCATAAAGCGGAAATCTCACAAAAGCTAATGTTGATGTGCGTGTAACAGGCTCTGAATGAATATTACTGACAGACTCGTTTTATTAAATTCAGAAATAGTGTAAATGATTTAAGCAGAATAGTTTTCCTTTCTATCCATTATTCTATTTTTAAACAAACCCACACCACCCCCAGGAGTCCCAAAACCCAGGTGTAAGTACCATGTAGGTGAAGATGCCGGGAAAACCAAATTGTAGCCACGGTGGGCTGGCCTGGCCATGAGCATAGTACTGAACATTCTCCCTTCAAAGAAAGAAAAACAGGTACTACTGTTTCTTTCTATAAAGATATAGAAAAATCACTTGCCATTGTAGAGTTACAGTTTTCAAAGAGCTTAGAGACACGCCAAGGGGAGCCGGTCCTGCCAGGTGGAAGAGAAACCGATGGCTTGCAAAGGAGTTATTCGCAGTTGCCAAATAATTGTCTTTATAATTCACCTTAGAGCATCGTTTTTCTTTCCCTTAAGTCCTGCTCTGACTTTCTGCCTCAGTCCGGGAGTCAGCACAGACATTACAGTACCCAGGAACGCTTCTATGGCTTCTTTGGGCAGAAAATAATTTGCAAAAGGAAGCTCAAATCTGGCCATTCCTAGGCAGCTCGTATTTCTTTCTTTCTGCTTTTTTCCCTGTTCATTACTGCTGAGTGGCATATGGCGGGTGGGATTTTGTCAGTGGGACCATAACAATGTCATGACAATTGTCAGATGGTTTTGTATCATTCCTACAAGGTTCCATTATGGAATCAAGTTGCTGGAGTGGCCTTTTCCATTTTGGGTCCCCTGCAGTGGCCTCCATGAGGCAGTACCTGCAGCGTGTCTCCTCCACAGCAGGCTGTGAGCACCCAGAGACACCCCTGCATTACCACGTTTACCACCTGGAGGCTAACGCAGAGATGCAGGAAGCAGAAGAATGACATTCTTCCTCATAGTGAATATAATCACACATAACTTCAACTTTGAATCTTTATCTGCAGCAATAAGTGCATTATTTAAAAATACCTGGGATTTAAAGCAGATTAGAAGTGAGCCTGGTATATTCCTCAGTGATCAGTTTTTAAAAACAAAGCCACTTAGGCTGATCTTTTATAGGACTGAATTTCAGTTAAGCTGCAAGGCAAACATGACGCACCCCAGGGTCGTTCCCAAGACTAAAGTGCACTTCTCGAAGGTGTTAACAAGTCTTGCTTTGGCTCTTGCCTGCAAGGTCTGAGATTTGAGGGGATCCCTGGGAAATGAGCACATTAACAGTTTCCAGTATTAAACACTGGCTTCCCTCCATCCCGTGCAGAGGCCACAGCAGCCCCAGCTCCTGCACGGGTCTTCCTTCGCTGGGCCACACTGAAGGCTCACCTGTAACTTTTACTTCTAGGTTTACGACTCCACATCGGCCTCCCTAGTCCCGTCCTTCATGTGAGCTGTCCCCAGCCACACATTCACTTCCCTGCCAATGACACTTTCCCCTGAGACAATTCCAAAAGAGCACTTAGCAGATGCTTCCTCCTCCGCATCCCGCAGCCTGGCTCTGTCTCGGTGCCCCCACCCCGCCCCAGCCCATCAGGACAGCCTCTCCCCGGCCTCAGGCTCCACCTCCCATGTGTCATCTGCGAGTCACTGCTCTTCTCTCCTTTAATGCCACTGGTCATTCAGTAACAAGGTCAGTGATGTTTTTCCCGAAAAACATCTGTTGTCTTCTTTTCCTTCCTTCTCCATTTTCAGTGCTGTCTCTGCTCCGAGGTCTCCATTGTTTGCAGGAGCCAACTCGAGGACCCAGGTGCTAAAAATGCTCTGGCCATCTCGTCAAAGACACAATGTCTAAGATGAAGGAAGTTAAAATGCTGTGCTCCTGCCTGCAGACCCCATGTAAAGTGTGAGATTTAAGCATACCTTAGAGCAAACCCAATTGTGTCCAGATGATGGCCTGGAAGCCATCCGTTAGACTGAGGGATAATTGGGCAACCAAGAGTAGTTAGCTGTGGACGGTTGGAGGGACATAGGGGCTGTTTGCAAACATTTTGAGGGTTGTTCTGCGGACATGGACAGATTCATGAGGCTCCGGACAGACTTTCTGAGTGAGAATCCTGCCCTGTCTCTGGCCAACTATGGGACCCCTGGCCAGGTTACTTCCTTCTGCTTCTCTGTTCCTTCCCCAGTAGATTGGGAATCATAATAGTGCCCATGCTGGGGCCTGGTGTGGGGATTAAGGGCATTAATAAAAGGTGCTCAGCACAAGTCAGCTGTGATAACGACAATGGTGGTGACGGGCCTTTTGATTATAAGAAAGCCCCAGAGTGCACAAATGGGACCAATTAATGGAAAGTATAGGGAAGTAGATTTCAACTCAATATAAGAAAGATCTTATTTTAAATCCTATCTTTAAAAATAGATCCCCTCCCCACATACTGCTTTGACTGCAACAAAAATAACTAAATCAACCACAATTATTTTTGCAAAAAGTGCCCTCAAAAATCTCTCCCAAAGTCTTTTTGAGCTCAGCTTCCACACATAATCAGCCTTGGTCTTAACAGACACAGCTAAGATTCAGGTTTTCCTCTGCCCTTGCCAGTAGACCTCTGAAATGTCCACCTTTGCCCCAAGAGCCATGGAGCAGAGGGGCACTAATAACAGGCCAGGTGGCTCTTCTGTCTTCATGCCAAAAACCTGGGAACAGAGCTCGAAAGTCTTTAAATGTAGGTTATCTTTGATACAGCAATTCCAATTCAAGGAATACACCCCTAAGGAGATAATTCAGAGGTGTGCAAAAGTATATTTCCAAAGATGTTTCTAGCAGTGTTAAGATAAGGAGGTAAATTAGACATTGACATAGAAAGATGCTCATAAAATACTGTTAAGAGTAAAGGATATGGGCCGGCCCGGTGGCGCACTGGAGAGTGTGCCACCTGGGAGCGCGGCAGTGCTCCCGCCGAGGGTTCGGATCCCATGTGGAGACCGGTTCCCGCTCACTGGTTGAGCGCGGTGCGGGTGCAACACCGAGGGTTGCGATCCCGTTGCCAGTCCCCGGTGCAGGCGCGACACCGAGGGTTGTGATCCCATTACCAGTCAGTAAAAAAGATAAAAAAGAAAAAAAAAAAAGAGTAAAGGATAAATTATATAAGAAAAAATTATACGGTATATTCCTTAAAAATGTATACGTATACCTACCATATGACCTCGCCATTCTACTCCTAGGTATTCATCTGAAAGAAAAGAAAGCATATGTCCACACAAACGCTTGCAAACACACGTTCATATCACTTTTATTTGTAATATCCAAGAATCAAAAACAACCCAAATGACTACTGATGGGTGACTGGACAAACGGTGTGTAACCATACAATGGAATATGATTCAGCCATGAAAAGGAATGGCTACTGATGCACACAACACAGATGACTCTCTAAATCACTGTGATGAGTGAGAGAAGCCAGACAAAGAACTCATGGAAGCAGAGAGTAAAATGGAGGTGGCCAGGGGCTGAAAGTGGCGGTGCAGATGGGGAGAGGCTGGTCAAACTATCAGTTAGACTGGACCCCCCACCCACCCACAACCAGGCACACCACCAGCACCAAGAAGTGTGCCAAAAACATCACCTCCATGTGGGCCACCACAGCCACCACAGTAACCACAGCTGCTGCAAAAGCGGCTAGATGCTACAAACACCACGCAGATGGTCTGCCAGCCACTGGAGTACACTGACACAAGGAGAGTCACCAGCAGAAACCAAAGAAAAGAAGAGGATGTCTCTTTCCAC
>NW_007726696.1:18581-27078 GCF_000696425.1 Galeopterus variegatus | reverse complement strand
CGCGACACCGAGGGTTGTGATCCCATTACCAGTCAGTAAAAAAGATAAAAAAGAAAAAAAAAAAAGAGTAAAGGATAAATTATATAAGAAAAAATTATACGGTATATTCCTTAAAAATGTATACGTATACCTACCATATGACCTCGCCATTCTACTCCTAGGTATTCATCTGAAAGAAAAGAAAGCATATGTCCACACAAACGCTTGCAAACACACGTTCATATCACTTTTATTTGTAATATCCAAGAATCAAAAACAACCCAAATGACTACTGATGGGTGACTGGACAAACGGTGTGTAACCATACAATGGAATATGATTCAGCCATGAAAAGGAATGGCTACTGATGCACACAACACAGATGACTCTCTAAATCACTGTGATGAGTGAGAGAAGCCAGACAAAGAACTCATGGAAGCAGAGAGTAAAATGGAGGTGGCCAGGGGCTGAAAGTGGCGGTGCAGATGGGGAGAGGCTGGTCAAACTATCAGTTAGACTGGACCCCCCACCCACCCACAACCAGGCACACCACCAGCACCAAGAAGTGTGCCAAAAACATCACCTCCATGTGGGCCACCACAGCCACCACCAGCACCAAGATGTGTGCCAAAAACATCACCTCCATGTGGGCCACCACAGCCACCACAGTAACCACAGCTGCTGCAAAAGCGGCTAGATGCTACAAACACCACGCAGATGGTCTGCCAGCCACTGGAGTACACTGACACAAGGAGAGTCACCAGCAGAAACCAAAGAAAAGAAGAGGATGTCTCTTTCCACAAAACCCATTCCAGAGTGACAGAAGAAGCATCTGCTCTATGATAATATTGGGGGACGTGGTCACACCTCTCAGCATTGGACAGATCATCTAGGCAACAAATCAACAGAGTAACCATTATTCTTTCAGAAGGAGAGAAGAAATCTAGGGTAATTAGAGGGGGTAGGGGGAGGTAGAGGGGGATGGGGAGAGATTGGACAAGGGGCATAAAGAATAATTATGATTTGTAGCAATATATATGCTAGTAATATTGATTTAATCAACATATCTCAACATTGAACCCCAAAAAGATGTATAATCAATTTCGATTCAATAAAAATTATTTTTTTAAAAAGTTATTCTTTTACAATAAAAGTAAAAAAAATAAACTATCAGTTAGATAGGGTGACTATAGTTAATAACAATGTATTACATACTTGTAAATTTCTGAGAGTAGATTTTAAGTGTTCTCACCACAAAAAAAATGCACACGTTGATTAACTTGATTCAGCCTTTCTACAATGTATATATATATATTTCAAAATATCAGGTTATACACTATAAACGTATGCAACTTCTATTTATCAATTAAAAAATAATAATAATTACAATTTTAAAGAGAAAGAAGCCACACCAAAAAAAAATAGTACATACTGTATTGGTCCATTTATATAAAATTCTAGAAAATTCAAGTTAACTATAGTGATAGCAAGCAGGTCAGTAGTTGCTTGGGGATGGGGGGAGGTTCGTGGAGGGTGGACTCCAAAGGGGCAGAAGGAAACCTTTGGGGGGTGTATGTTTGTGGTCGTGATTGTGGGGAACGTTTCACATGAGTGTACACATGCCAGCTCTCTGCTTGGTGAAGTTCCTTCAAGAGCCGGGTCTGTGCAGCCTCCTCTGGGAAACCTTCCCAGGGGCCTCCCTGAGCCCGGGGGAACGTTTCACATGAGTGTACACATGCCAGCTCTCTGCTTGGTGAAGTTCCTTCAAGAGTCGGGTCTGTGCAGCCTCCTCTGGGAAACCTTCCCAGGGGCCTCCCTGAGCCCTTACCTCACTCTGCAGTAGGGGCAGCTCCTTGGAGCTTTCTCAGTGCCTCAGGGCTTTCTCCCGATGTAGAGCCCTTATCACGCTGCAGTCACTGTCTGTGTATGAGTTTCCTGCTGCTGCTGTAACAAATGAACACAAACCTGCTGACTTAGAACAACATAGACGTACTCTCTCACAGTCCCGGAAATCAGAAGTTTGAAATGGGTCTTACTGGGCTAAAAGCAAGGGATCAGCAAGCCTTCACTCCTTCTGGAAGCTCTAGGCAAGAATCTGTTTTCTTGCCTTTTCCAGTTTCCAGAGACCACCTGCATTCACTGGCTCCTGGTCCCTGCCTCCAACTTCAAATCCAGAAGCAAAGCATCTCCAAATCTCTCTGACTCTGACTCTGGCTCTCCCTCATCCTTCTTTTACTTATAAGGACTCTTCTGATGAAATTAGTCTCACTGAGATAGTCCAGGCAAATCTCCCATCTCAAGATCCGTAATTTAATCGCATCTGCAAAGTCCCTTTTGTCATGTAAGATAAAATATCACAGGCTCTGGGGCTTAGATGTGGACATCCTTGGGGACCACCAACCATAGTTGCTTTAGCACTTGTCTTGTGAAATCTTGGAGTAGACTACACTTTTTTTATTTTCATATTTCTAGCTCCCAGCACAAGGAGCTTAGTACACTTTTGTAGGCTAAATAAATTAAGCAAATGATATCAAATGCCTATGCTATGCCCATTTAATTACCTTTTCTCTCTTTTTGATAGTTCATCAGGATGTTGCCATCCTTGAAGATGGCTCACAGAAGGAACTAAAAATTTAAGACCTGGGGAATTCAATCCTTCTAAAACACCATTTTTGCAATTAAGGGTGGTAACCCAGCACGGATCTGTACAGCATTGCCACATGGCAGGACAAACATCTTATAAAGGGTCTCAGACCAGGAGCTAACTATTTCCTGGCTGGGTCACCTCTGCACCTGGTTTGATGCTGGTCCTGGAGGGCACAGTGGCAGGAATTGAAGGGGCTGCACATAACCAAATCATTGTCCTTAAGGCTGTCTCTGTTTGGCATATAGTCACCCATTAGTCACTTACAAGAGAAGTATGTTTTCATTGCAGTTTTCTATATTAACTTACAACCTACTAAAATATGACCATCCTGTTATCCTTCACCTTGAATGGAAGGAAAACAACCCACACAATTATTCACCCTGTGCTGCCATTGGGAAAGGATAGATTCTTCTTTGTCCAAAAACTGTACATGAGTCAGAGGCAGAGCTAGAAATGAAATTCATTTGGGTCTGGCTGCTGCATCAGGTGCCCTCTGGCCAATGACAGGGCTCCGTGCCCCCCCTTAACTGTTGCTTACTCACTCTGTGGGCAGCCAAAATAAACTGAGGTGTTGGGACTCTTCCCCATGCACTGGTCTCTCTGGTTTGCACCTCTTCTCTGATTTCTTAGTACAAGGGCTCTGGTGAGTAAAACGGTGCTGGCGCTGCTGCCCATGTGCAAGGACGAACACAGTGAAATTGACCTGGAGCCATTAACACAAGCAAGACTGAGGAGCTTGCAGGGCCACTCAGGCCAGATGACCATTCCCATAGAATGGACTTGGACTTTGTAGCTTATATCCCTTTATTTTGACATTTTGAGAATGTTAAAATTGTGTCTTTAATAAGCATCGTATTCAATTCCCATTACGTACTGAGCTCTCTGCAGCATTAACTTATGTCATCCTTATGACAGGTTGCACCTGCAGATGGGGACACCAGGACACAGAGAGGTGGAGGGACAAGCCCAAGTCTTGGAGCAAGGAAGGAGCTGAGCACAACTTAAGCTCAGGTGTCTGGCTCCAGAATCTTGTCCTTAACCATGTTGCTCTGCCAGCCTCTAACATGCCAATTTTAGGAATGAATGACAGGCAGACTGATGGGAAATAGTTGATTTAAAGACTAGATTTAAAGACTAGAGATCTGATATACAACATTGTGTCTATAGTTAACACAACTGTATTGCACTCTTAATTTGTTGAGAGGGTAGATCTCGTGTTAAGTGTTCTGACCATACTTAAACTTGACAAAAACCTCCCGACCCTTGAACCCATGGCACAGTTAGATTGCAGCCAGCGGTGAAGTTGACCATAATAGATCCAGATGCTTCTATGAAGTCTTCACAAATTCATTGGCAAAAATCACAAAGAGCAGAGACAGGAGTTATGAGTCCATAGGACATGTGGAGAGGTCACAGGAAGGAAGAGTTTTCGGATCATCGAGAAATAAAGAGCAAGAAAATATGCTGCTCCCAAGACCTAGAAGTTGTTTTTAATCTTTTCGTATAACTTCGTATAATGTATGCTATACGAAGTTATTACGGGAGAAAGAAATAAAAGATATTTAAAACATCCAAACAAAGATGGATAAAATGCCAGGAGTAAAACAATACCTTTCAATAACAATCCTAAATGTAAGTGGGTTAAATTCCCCACTCAAAAGACACAACCTGACTGACTGGATTAAAAAGCCAGACCCAACTACAATCTGTCTTCAAAGAGACTCAACTAACCTGTAAAGACACACACAGACTAATAGTGAAGGGATGGAAAAAGATATACCACACAAATGGAAACCAAAAATGAGCAGAAGTAACTATTCTTATATCAGATAAAATAGACTTTAAACCAAACACCATAAAAAGAGACAAAGAAGGACATTATATAATGATAAAGGGATCTATCCAGCCAGAAGACATAACAGTCATAAATATATATGCACCCAATACTGGAGCACTCAGATATATAAAGCAAACATTATTGGACCTAAAGACAGAGAGAGGCCCCAATACAATAATAGTTGGGAACCTGAACATCCCTTTGTCAGCATTGGACAGATCGTCTAGGCAACAAATCAACAGATAAATACAGGATTTAAACTACACTTTAGACCAATTGGACCTGGCAGATAGCTACAGAATATCCCATCCAGCAACTACAGAATATATTCTTCTCATCAGTACGTGGAACATCCTCTAGGATAGGACACATATTAGGTCATAAATTAAGTCTCAATAAATTTTTGAAAATTGAAATCATTTCAAATATCTTTTCAGACTACAACAGATTAAAACTAGGAATCAATAACAAGGGAAATTCTGGAAACAATACAAATACATGGAAATTAAACAACATACTCCTGAATGACCTATGGGTCCAAGAAGAAATTACACAGGAAATAAAAAAAATTTTTAGAACTAATGAAAATAAAGACATGTCATACCAAAATCTGTGGGATACTGCAAAAGTAGTACTAAGGGGAAAGTTTATTGCAATAAACACTTTACACCAAAAGAATAGAAAGATTTCAAATAAACAACCTAATGCTACACCTCAAAGAACTAGAAAAACAAGAATAATCCAACCCAAAATTAGCAGACAAAGAGAAATAATTAAGATCAAAGCAAAACTAAATGAAACAGAGATCCAAAAAATGATACAAAAGATGAATAAAACAAAAATTTGGTTTTTTGGAAAGATAAACAAAATAGACCACTAGCCAGGCCAACTAAAAAAAGAAGAGGGAAGTCCCAATAACAAAAATCAAAATGAAAAAGGAGACATTACAACTGATACCACAGAAATACAAAGAATCATTAGAGACTATTACAAACAACTATATGCAAAACAAATTTGAAAGCCTGAAGAAATGGATAGATTTCTGGACACACAAACTACCACATTGAACCAAGAAGACACAGAAAACCTGAAAGGACCAACAAGCAACAGGATTGAAGCAGTAATCAGCAGTCTCCCAGCAAAGAAAATCCAGGACCAGATGGCTTTACTGCTGAATTCTACCAAACCTTTAAAGAGAAATTAATATCAACTCTCTTCAAACTCTCTCCAAAAAATTGAAATAGAAGTCATTCTCCCAAACTCATTCTATGAGGCAAACACCACCCTCATACCAAAATCAGAAAAAGATACAAAAAAAAAAGAAAACTACTGGCCAATATCTCTGATGAACATAGATGCAAAAACCTCAACAAAATTTTGGCAAACAGAATTCAGCAACACACACAAAAAATTATACACCATGATCAAGTGGGATTCATCCCAGGGATGCAAGGATGGTTCAACACATGCAAGCCAATAAATGTGATACACCACATCAACAAAATCAAGGACAAAATCCATATGATTATCTCAATAAATGCAGAAAAAGCATTTGACAAAATCCAACATCAGTATAAAGACTCAGCAAATTAGGTAGAGAAGGAAAGTATCTTAGCAAATAAAAGCCATAAACGACAAACCCACCACCAATATCATCCTGAATAAGGAATAGCTTTCAGGACAGGAACAAAACAAGAATGCTCACTCTCACCACTCCTATTTAACATAGTATTGAAAGTACTAGCCAGAGGCCAGCCCGGTGGCGCACTGCTACAGTGTGCTGCTTGGGAGCGCGGCGGCGCTCCCACCAAGGGTTTAGATCCCACATACAGACCGGCCGCTCACTGGCTGAGCGAGGTGCGGGTGCAACACCGAGGGTTGCGATCCCGTTGCCGGTCCCGGTCCGGTACAGGCGTGACACTGAGGGATGCGATCCCTTGCCAGTCTTGAAAAAAGACAAAAAAGGAAAAAAAAAAAAAAAAAAAGAAAGTACTAGCCAGAACAATCAGGCAAGAGAAAAAAAATACAGAATATCCAGATTGGAAAAGATGAAGTCAAACTGTCCCTGTTTGCAGATGACATTACCTATATATAGAAAAACTTAAAGACTACAAAAAAAGTCTTAGAGCTGATAAATGATTTCAGTAAAATTGCAGGATGTGAAATCAACACACAAAAATCAATAGTGTTTTAATGTTCAAATAACAAACTAGCAGAGAAAGAAATCAAGAAAGCAAGCTCATTTACAATAGTCACCAAGAAAATAAAATACTTAGGAATCAATTTAACCAAGGAGGTGAAAGATCTCTACAATGAGAACTAAAAGTCACAGCTGAAAAAAAATTAAAGATGACACAAAAAGATGGAAAGACATTCCATGCTCTTGGATTGGAAGAATTAACATTGTGAAAATGTCCATACACCCAAAGCAATGTACAAATTCAATACAATCCCTATCAAAATACCAATGATATTCTTCACAGAAATAGAAAAACAAGCCTAACATTCATATGCAACAACAAAAGACCCCAAACAGCCAAAGCAATCCTGAGCAAAAAAAAATGAAGTCAGAGGCATACACTACCTGATTTCAATTATACTACAAAGCTATAGTAAACAAAACAGCATGGTATTGGCATACAAACAGACACTCAGACCAATGGAACAGAATAGAGAACCCAGAAATCAACCCACATACTTACAGTCAATTGATCTTTGACAAAGGCAACAAAAACCTACATTGGGGGAAAGACTGCCTCTTCAATAGATGGTGGTGGGAAAACTGGACATCCATATGTAAGCCCTTTATTTATTTATTTGTTTTGTCCTTTCTGAGACCGGCCGCACCGCGCAAAGCCAGTGAGCGCTGGGAGCGCACCGGTCATCCCTATATAGGATCCGAACCCGCGGCGGGAGCGCTGCTGCACTCCCAGCGCCGCACTCTCCCGGGTGCGCCACAGGCTCAGCCCTGGACATCCATATGTAGAAGAATGAAACTAGACCCATACCTCTTGCCATATACCAAAATCAACTCAAAGTGAATTAAAGACTTAAATATAAGACCTGAAACTATACAACTCCAAAAAGAAAACATAGGGAAACACTTCAGGAAGTAGGGCTGGGCAAAGACTTTATAAACAAGACCCCAAACGCACAGGCAACAAGAGAAAAAATATACAAAAGAGATTGTACCAAACTAAAAAGCTTCTGCGTGGTGAAAGAAACAATTAACAGAGTGAAATGACAACCCACAGAATGGGAGAAAATATCTGTGAACTATGCATTCTACAAGGGATTAATATCCAGAATACACAAGGAACTCAAACAACAGTAAAAAAACAAGTAAGCTGATTAAAAAATGGGCAAAGAAAGCTGAATAGGCATTTCTCAAAGGAAGATATACAAATGTCCAACAGACACATGAAAAAGTTCTCAACATCACTCGGCATCAGGGAAATGAAAATCAAAACCACATTGAGATACCATCTCATCCCAGTTAGACTGGCTGTTATCACAAAGACAAAGAACAGCAAATGCTGGCAAGGATGCAGAAAAAAGGGGAACCCTTCTCCACTGTTGGTGAGACTGTAAATTGGTGCAGCCATTATGCAAAATGGTATGGAGATTCCTCAAACAGCTACAGATAGAACTGCCATATGATCCAGCAATTCCACTCTTGGGTATATACCCAAAGGAATGGAAATCATCTTGAAGAAATACCTGCATTCCCATGTTTATCGCAACTCTATTTACACAGCCAAGAGTCAGAACCAACCTAAATGTCCATCAGTGGATGACTGGATAAGGAAAATGTGGTGTATATACACAGTGGAATACTACTCTGTCATAAAAAAGAATGAAATTCTGCCATTCTCAGCAGCATGGATGAACATGGAGAAAATTATGTGAAATGAAATAAGCCAGGCCTACTACATGTCTTCAGTCATAAGTGGGAGCTAAGAAAATAAACAAATATGGGGCCGGCCCGGTGGCGCACTGCTATAGTGCGCCGCTTGGGAAGTGCGGCGGCGCTC
>NW_007726696.1:4287-17581 GCF_000696425.1 Galeopterus variegatus | reverse complement strand
GGGGCCGGCCCGGTGGCGCACTGCTATAGTGCGCCGCTTGGGAAGTGCGGCGGCGCTCCCGCCGAGGGTTCGGATCCCACATACAGACCAGTTCCCGCTCACTGGCTGAGCGAGGCGCGGGAACAAAACCGAGGGTTGCGATCCCGTTGCCGGTCCCAGTCCAGTACGGGGGCGACACTGAGGGTTGCAATCCGTTGCCGGACACGGAAAAAGACAAAAAGGGGAAAAAAAAAAGAAAAGAAAAGAAACAAATAAAGTTTAAAAAGAAAGATACAACAATCACAGTAATTTATTGAACTTTCAAAAGAAAATAGAACTGAGGCCACCAGACATAGAAAAAGGAGAGAGGGAAAGAGGGCTAGTTAGAAATTGACAAAGGGCCTGTATTAGTCCATTTCTGTTGCTTATAACAAAATACCAATGAAATGTATTGTTTACAGTTTCTGCAGCTGAGAAGTCCAAAGTCCATCAGGTGGTGGTGACAGCGACCTAGAGGTCTCACACTGCAAGATGGTGGAAGCAGAGAGCAGACAGAGAGAAAGACAGACTCTTCATGCTCCCCTTTTAAAGCCCTCACCTGACACCTGACCACCATTTTTAATCCATTCACTATGGCACGCTCCTATAATCTAATGACCTCTTCAAGGCTCCACCCTTCACTTACCCTGATAGGATTTCCCAGCCTCTTGACAGTCACAGTATGGGCTAAGTTTCTGATACATGAAAGTTGGGGGACACAATTCAAGCTTCAGTGAGTTTTGGGGGAACATATATCAATCTAATACATTCTGCCCCTGGCCTCCCAAAATTCATATCCTTTTCACATACAAATACTTTCATTTCATCCCCAAAGTCTTGTTTCAACTCAAAGTCCAAAGTTCAAAGTCCCATCTGTGCAATTCTTTTTTTTTTTTTCTTTTTGTCTTTGTTCGTGACCGGCAACGGATCGCAACCCTCAGTGTCGCACCCGTACCGGACCGAGACTGGCAATGGGATCACAACCCTCGGTGTTGCGACCGCACCTCGCTCAGCCAGTGAGCCGCCGGTCTGTATGTGGGATCCGAACCCTCAGTGGGAACGCTACCACGCTTCCCAAGCGGCGCACTGTAGCAGTGCGCCACCGGGCCGGCCCTCCATCTGTGCAATTCTAAACAAGTTATCTTCCTCCAAGATATAAGGGCGGGACACCACAGGGTACGTATTCCCATTCTAAAAGGGAGAAATAGGCCAAAAGAAAGGGGTAACAAGTCACAAACAAGTCCAAAACCCAGGAGGGCAGGCATTAAATCTCAAAGCTGGCGAATCATGTACCTTGATTCCATGTTCAATGTCCTCTGCATGCTGCTCTGGGGGTTGGGTCCCCAAGTCCTCGGCAGCTCCATTCCTATGGCTTTCCTGGTCTCATTTCATGCTTCAGCTCTCCCAGGCTGATGTTCTCCTCTGGTAGCTTCACAGGTCTGGGGTCTCCGTGGAGGTCCTGCTCTCATGGCTCCACTAGACATGGCACTGTTGGGGTTTCTGTGCTGCAACTCTGACCCCACATTTCAGCTCAGCATTGGTCTAGTGAAGGCTGTCTGTGGTGACTCCACCCCTGTGATAGATCTCTTCTTCGGCCCCCAGACTCTTCTATATATCCTTTGAAATCAGGCTGGAGGCTCCCAAGCCTCCACAGCCCTGGCATTCTGAGAGCCTGCAGACCTAACACCACATGGACACCGCCAAGGCTTGCAGCTTGCAGTATTTTCCAAAGCCAGGCATCCAGACACACCTGGGCCAATTTGGCCACAGCTGGGGCAGGCAAAGCAGCTGGGGTGCTGGTGCTGGAAGCAGCTTCCCAAGGTGGCCCTGAGCAGTGAGTCCTAGAGGGCGCCTCAGGCTCATTCCCCACGAACATTCTGTCTCCCTAGGTCTTTGGGCTTGAAATGTAAGGGTTGGCCCCAGAAGCTTCTGCAATGCCTTCAGGGCCCTGGCCCCCTTCTCTCGATAATCCCTTTCTTTAGCACTCATCTTCTTAGCCATGGGTCGCTGGGCTGCACCCCTGCATGCTCTCTGCTCCTTTACCACTCAGCCAGGCTGCAAATTTTCTGAATTTTTACACTGCTTCCCTTTTAAATTCTTTCTTTATGTCGTGACTTTGCCACCATAACTCAGGGTAGGCTGTTAAAATTAGCAGTGCAGCTTCCTGAATGTTTTGCTGCTTAGAAATTTCTTCCAACTACTCTGGTTCACACTTCTTAAGTTCCAACTTCCACAAAGTCCTAGGGCGTGGACACAATGCTGCCAAGTTCCTTGCCATTTTGTAGCAAGGTTTATCTTTGCCCCAGTTTTCAATAAGTCCCCTCTCACTTACATCTGACACCTCCGTAGAGCGGTCTTTACAGTCCACATTTCCATAAGCATTCTGCTCACCACCATTTAACCAGTCCCTAAAACATTCCAAACTTTCCCTGGTTTTCTTGTCTTGTAAACTTTCACCAGCATCTAGGCTTTTTCTAGCCCGTTCCCCCAAATTCCTCCAGCCTCTCCTCAACACCCAGTTCCAAAGCGGTTTCCACATTTTCAAGTATTTGTTATAAGCAACACCCCACTTCTCTGGTACCAATTTTCTGTATTAGTCTGCTTCTGATGCTTGTAACAAAATACTTAAAACTGGGTGATTTATAAAGAAAAATGAAATTTATTGCTTACAGTTCCTAAGGTTTGGAAGTCCCAAGTCCATCTGGTGCTGGTGACCGTGATCCAGGGGTGTCACATTGCAAGATGGTGGAAGCAGAGAGGGCAGAGAGGCAGACAGACTCTTTTTCTTTTTAAAGCTCCCAGAACCACGCCCCCGACCACCATTTTTAATCCACTCACTACTGCACGGTCCTGCAATCCAATCACCTCTTCAAGGCTCCACCTTTCAATTACCGTAATAGGATTTCCTACCCTCTTAACAGTCACAGTGGGGGCTAAGTTTCTAATACACAAAAGTTGGCAGACACAATGCAAGCTTCAGGGAGTTTTGAGGGGACATAACCCAATCCACTACAGGGCCACAAAAAATGATTACATAGTGTAATGTTGAATACACTAATTATCCTGATTTGGGCATCAGTTATTGCACACAGGTATGGATGTTCAATGCGGTACCCCACAGATATGTACAATCAATTATATTTCAATTAATAAAATAATAGTAATAAAATGAAAGCTGAAAGAAACAAAAAGTAAGGAAGAAAAGTTTCCAAGTTTTATCTTCAGAAACTCATGTATGAGATAATGTAGATCCTAAGTTTTATTTCTTTACCACTCTTAAAAGGATTTGGGTGCTTGTTTGCAAATTCTCTTCTCGTGGTGATTGGCATCCCACTCTGCTGCAGCTATTAGGCCAAGGTGAGTGATAAAATTAAGTGGCCTTTCTACGGGTTTACCTCGCTGGAACATCCTCTCCAGCTCCCTATAAGCATCAAGTACTTTGGGGTGCCAGCTCTATACCAGGCTCTGTGCTGGGTGCTGGGGCTCACCATGCGGTGGGCAGGGCAGCACCACACTTCTGCCTGGCCTGGCTGCATAGAGCTTGGAGAGCTCAGATGGAACCCAGAGGGTCCCAAGGAGAAGCACATGGACAGACATCAGGGTGCCCCCCTGAAGGGGCATTGGTCACTGCAAAACCAGGGACGGAGGCTGTCATCGTGAAGTTTATGGAGACGATAGTGAGGAAAAAGAAAAAAGAACATGGGGAAAATGTGGATTATGTCTGATCAACAACTGACAAGATATGAGGATGAGGTGAGAGAGAAATTCTCTCTAAAACGCACTGCACAGCCCACTGCCCCATGAGGAGCTGGGCGGAGGCGTGTGCAAGGGCTGAGTCCACACCTGCAGGGCGTCTCCTGCCCACGTGTAGCTCCTTTCCCAGGTCTCGTACACACCCGGGAAAGCCACGTAGGAGCCCTGGGAGGTGGGAGGACTGGGCCCCACGCCGCTGCCTTTCCTCTTTTAGAGCAGCACATGGGACGCTGTCTGCCATCGGTCACTTTCCTGAAGGTTGTGCCAACCCTCTGGACACCTGCTGCCAGAGCGGCAGGCATGACACCCCTGGGGCTGCCTTCCATGCTCTGGCAGCACATGGCAGGATGAAGGAGCCTTTCCTCTCCCCCACCCTCATGAGTCACTCCTCACCCTGAGCTTCCCTGCCCCAGCCACTGTCTGGGACAAAAACCTCCCGACCCTTGAACCCATGGCACAGTTAGATTGCAGCCAGCGGTGAAGTTGACCATAATAGATCCAGATGCTTCTATGAAGTCTTCACAAATTCATTGGCAAAAATCACAAAGAGCAGAGACAGGAGTTATGAGTCCATAGGACATGTGGAGAGGTCACAGGAAGGAAGAGTTTTCGGATCATCGAGAAATAAAGAGCAAGAAAATATGCTGCTCCCAAGACCTAGAAGTTGTTTTTAATCTTTTATTTATGTCTTGCCTCTCTTACTTTGTATAAGATAATAAGTGGCCAGATGTTTAAATTGTCCCTTCTTCGTCACCTTTGTGCATGAAGCAGACACACTCTTCAGTACATCCGTTAAAATGAGACCTAAACTGAAAATGTCTAAAGCAACTTTTTTCTCCCTTGCATCCCATCGCCTTTAACCCCCAGGAGAGGGAAGGGTTCAGGCTGGTGTGGTTAGTGCAGAGAACGCTCACGGACTGGCAGCGTCGGCAGAGGGCAAGCCAGGGGTGCGATCGGGAACCAGAACCAGTACCTTGTCAGTTTGAAGGTCGCTACCATCTGACATGATCAAAACTGAGAAACAGCCCTTTACGATAAGAGCCAAAGAAGGGCTTGAGTTGCCCCGTCTGCACTTCTGATTCAAGAGTCGCCACGGTTCATTCGGGAGCTCCATTTTGTAACGTAAACAAGAGTTGGACACATCATGGAAGGCTCCTTCCCTCCTTCAGGCCGGTGTTTGATGTGCCAAATCTCAGAGGCAACACACGTTTTCTATCAGCACTGGAGACAAATGACACTGTATTCTGTCATCCAAACAGGGTAACAGGTGAGAAGAGAGCAGGTGCCACTTTTCCCATTTCAGCTCATTCTGCAAGTGCTTTCCAGGGAAAACATGACAAGCGCTGAGTGGAATTTTTTTCTGGGCATTATGTGAACTGGGATGTATCAGGCAAGCTCAAAAACTGTGCTTTCACCTCATCTGTAATCAGATACTTGGGTCTTCAAAAGAGGCCTTGTAGATAAGAGGGAAAAGCCTGGTGGTCCATGTAGGGAAAAAACCTCATGCCAAACATAAGCATCAGTTCTGATGGATTAATTAAAACAGAGGCGAAAGTTTCACCGAATTAAAGCCTAAACACAGATGGCTTGACTAGTGATTTTTACCAAACTTTCATGGAACTAATCATTCCTATTAAAGCATAAGTTATAGGCTTCGAATATAATTTTCATGTGTGTGTGTCACTGTGTGTGTGTTGTTCTTGGTGGACACCGTTCCTGAGGAAAGCCTTTAAGGAGTTTTAAAATGCTATTTTATATTGCTTTAGGGAAATAAATTACTCTATTACATAAGAAAAGCTTTTTTTTTTTCTTTTTGTCTTTTTTACTGACTGATAATGGCATCGCAACCCTCGGTGTCGCGCCCGCACCGGGGACCGGCAACGGGATCGCAACCCTCGGTGTTGCACCCGCCCGCACCGCGCTCAGCCAGTGAGCGGGAACCGGTCTCCACATGGGATCCGAACCCTCCGCGGGAGCGCCGCCACGTTCCCAAGCGGCGCACTCTCCAGTGAGCCACTGGGCCGGCCCAAGAATAGCTTTGATAATATAGTCATTGTAAAATCTGATGAGGTTTTCTATGCCAGGTACGAGATTTTTTCAAGGTTTTTTTTTTGAGAATTAGGTTCATGAGAACCTGTATTTTGAAAAAAGAAGCTTTAGGCTTCTGGTCAAGATGACAGAACAGACAGTTCCCAGCATCACTCTCTCCTACAAATCCACCAATTTGCAATTATTAAAACATAACTACAGCCAAGCTGGGGCCGCTAGAGCTCAGGGGAAGAGGAGGAGAGACCTATGGAGTGCAAGAAGGTGGGAGAAGCCACGATGAGAGAAAGAAAGGATTGCTCCCACCATTTTGAATCCTGGCCACTTCAACTCTGGCCCTGGTGAGCACTTGGAGCAAGAGCTGGCAAAAGCTGCAGCTGTGCCCTTCAGATGAAGTTGCTTGGAGGTGGCAGGGGAGAAGCGGGCCTTGTTGGACTTCAGGCCAGCAAGACCACTAACAGGGTTCCCATGGACCCACATAGGCATGAGGGGCCACAGACAACTGAAGAAAGGAACCACTCAGAGTACAGTGAGTCATCACAAGGGACCAGTGCACAGCCTGTCCCATGAGAAGTGTTTGGAGCACGGGTGGTGGGGGAGACGGGCCCACTGGGGGAACATTGGGGTACAACATGAACAGTTGATCTGCCCCCCAATCAGCACAGGCACACTCAGTGGTGACTGGTCAGGAATATAGAACTGCAGGGGGTGGAGTTTGCTGAAAAGACTTAGGCTCAGACCAGAGTTTCACACAACCCAGGTGTACCAGACCTCACGAGACCCAGGAGTGCTTACAAGGTCAACCATTAAAACCTGAGCTGCACAAAAGCCTTCCCCAGGGAATCAGCAGCAAAGCAGCAATTTAGCTCAACCACAGAGCTCAAGTGCTGGTCCCCACAGGAAGTTCATCCATTTTAGAAGTAAACAAAAGACAACAAATTAGTTCCAGTGCAGAGTTTAAGTGGTGCAAACAGTGAATAATCCAAAACAGAACTGAAAGAAAAAACAAAATACCCACAGACCAGAGACAAAATTTGATATTAACTAGTAAAGGTCTCACTTCACCAAAGAACACCTATAAAACCTAGAAGAACCAGAAGCCCCCTGGGCCCCCAAGCCAGGGAGGGGCGAGGGCCAGGGGCCTCAGTCATGCCCCCCAACACCCACAACCAGCCCAGTGATGACCACCGAGCAGCCACAGGAAACACCCTGGGCTCCTGAGCCAGGGCGCTGGGGGGCCCAGGGCTTCAACCACACCCCTGACATCTGCATTCAGCACAACAATGACCAAGCCACCACTGGAAGCTTACTGGTCTCCCCTGCAGGAATGACGGGGGTGCAACACACGCCCCCCTTCCCCCTTCCCCTCTCCCACCCAACTGCTCCACAACAACAACTTAGAATGTAAAAACAGGTGGAGCTGGAGACCAACCCCTCCTCCGACATCCAGGCACACCGCCACTGCCACAGGGCCGGTCCAATGTCCTGAGGCTGGGAGCCAAGGACCAACTCCTTGTCCCACAACCAGGTACATCACCACTGCCAAGGGGCCCACCCAGGGTCCTGAGGCATTGAGCCAGGGACTGACCCTCCTCCCACAACCAGGCAAGGAGCACACCCAAAACACCACTTCCATGTGGGTGGCCCACTGCAGCCACCACAATAGCCACAGCTGCCACAAAAGTGGCTAGATGCCACACCCACCATGCAGATGGCCCACCAGCCACTCCAGTGCATTGACACAAGGAGAGTCACCAGCAGAGACCAAAGAAAAGAAGAGGATGTCTCTCTCCACAAAGCCCATTCCAGAGTGACAGAAGAAGCATCTGCTCTATGATAATACTGGGGGACCTGAACACACCCCTTTCAGTGCTGGACAGATCATCTAGGCAACAAATCAACAGAGTAACTGTTAGTCTTTCAGGAGAGAAGAAATGTAGGGTTATCAGAGGTGGGAGGAAGTAGGGAGGGGGGATGGGGAGAGATTGGACAAGGGGCATAAAGAATAAGTACGATTTGTAACAATATATGTGCTAGTAATATTGATTTGATCAACATACGTCAACATTGAACCCCCAAAAATATGTATAATCATTTATGATGCAATAAAAAAAGAGTTTTAAGAATTTTGTATACAATCATATTTGAGTCATTTTCACTTTCAAATGACATGAGATTTCTCCCTCCATATCTTCACAGGCCTGGCATATTTAAGGATGTGCATTAGATTGTTATAAAGCTTCTAAGAATCTGTTTTCTAACCTTCTCGGTTTCTACTCCCCCCCACCCCCACCCTGCCGCAAACAGTTCGAAACACCTTGAGGCTGAGACGTCTGTGAGGGTCCGCGCAGATTGGTCCAGCAGATAATTGAATGTATGAGTCTGAGCCTTGGGGGTTGTACGGAGGAGAAGCATTCCAGACAGAAGGAACAGCAAACTCAAATGTCCTAAGGCAGGAAAGACTTTAATGCAATTGAGAAACAGAAAGAAATCCAGTGATGCTGGAGCAGAGCGGATGAGGCGGAGAGGGTGACCGACAAGGTGGGAGAGAGTGGCAGGTCATGGCAGGGTTGGACTCAGCGCAAGGGACACCATGCTGGGGGTCAAGGCCGTGGAGGCTCTGTCATCCTGGGTAGAGAGGGCTGCAGAGGCAGCAGCTCCGCCTGGTCTTACAGCAGCGTCTGGGATCAGACAGAGCCTTTGAGCCTCAGGCTGTCACTGCTGTCCCGTATGGGGGTCCTAACAACCTGGCTCCTTCACGTACAGTTTTGTCTTGACAGAACTGACATTTGCCTCCACCCTGCCTGTTCTTATGAAAGTTAGAAATGATCTCTGACCTCTCTGGTTCTTGAGGACTGTCTCCTCGAGGGGTCCCGCCGTCTGCCTCTAACAGGAAAGGGCTCATTCTCTGGGCAAAGGGTAAGTCAAGGAAAGTCCTGACAATTTCACCATTGTGGTAGAGACTCTGAAAACCATTTCCATTATGTCACATGTGCCCTAAAAGGACCTTGGTCGTTAATATTGCTTTTTCTATATCTTTATTTCCTGTCCACGATCATGTGTTGTCTTTCTCTGGGTGAGTCTCACAGCATCATTAGACTACGCATTGTGAGGGAAGAGCGTCCCTAATAAGGTACCTCCTGTTTCATTCTCTTCAATTTGGGTGCATGTCAACCTATGAGGGTAATAGACCCTGGCCTTAGTGCCATAGGTTCAGGACAGTCACTTCTTTAGCCATCCTTCCACCCATCCTCTAAAAAGAGAAGCCTGAACTAGGGGATCTCTGGGTGACTTTCCTGCCCAGCACTTTCTCTCTGCTGCCATGGGAGAGGCCTGCACGCTCGTGGCATTTACTGCCCTCCTGTGGTCGAAGGTTTTCTGTTCTTCTCAGTTTACTGTCTGACTTTAAAATTCCTAATGAAATCTAAATGATCAAGTCTTGTAAGACTAAATGCCTGCACACGGGTGTCCAATATCTGTTTTTCAGTGTCATGCTTAGTGATAGCAAGAGAAAGGAAGAAGGAGGGAGACGGAGGGGAGCGGGGGAAGTAGAGTCACAGCCCCTTAGAACCTGAGCTGGTTTAATCTTTTCTGACATCCAAGAACCAAAAGGGTCCCAAACAAACTGATGCCTTGTTTCTACTTGACGAACACCCCGAATTTGGATTTCAGAACTGAACTCATGTGTTTTATGACCCATCTGATGTACTTCTCATGCAAGGGGTTAGGTGAAAGAACTTTGCTGCCCACAACTGCTAAAAGTTAGAATTTTAGGGCTTTGCAACTTATAAAATTCCCATTGTATCATGAGTTTTTTTTTCTAAATTTATTACAATCTTATTTTTTATTGATTTTATTATAATTGAATTTTTATGGTTCTAATATATAAATTTTTATTTTTTCATCTAAAATAAATTTTATTTTATACTTGGCTTTTAAAGAATGTGTCTAATGTATAAAGCAAAGACATGTAGTTTTTTTTACTATAGTACTTTGATTTCAGAATACATTCTGATTATTGTTATTTATTATTTACTCTTAGATATTTATGCATTATGCAATTTTATGTATTAAGGCATAGAAAAAGAGTTTAAAGAATAATTTGATGCATACCTGCATATCTACCCACCCAGCTTAAAAAATAAACACTGCCAACACAAATACCTCTGTGGTTAATTTTACATGTCATCCTGGCTAGACTATGGTACTCAGTGTTTGGTCAAGCTCCAGCCTAATGTTGCTGTGAAGGTATTTTTTAATCTGTGGTTAACATTTAAATCAGTGGACTTTGAGTAAAGCAGATGCCCCCTCATAATGTGGATGGGCCTCATCTAATCAGTTGAAGGCCTTCAGATAAAAAGACTGGGATTGAGCAAGGAAGAGGGCATTCTCCCTGCAGACTGCCTTCAGGCTCGAGACTGCAGCATCAGCCCTGCCCTGGGTGCAATGAGCACCTTTCTTGTGTCTTTATGGAAAAGCTGTATTTCTTCCTGATGAATTGCCTCTTATTTTCTGGTGGTTCTGAAGTCAGGAGGGATATACGGCTTGTTGAGGTTGGGCCTGAAGGTTTCTCAGGGGATCATGGGCAATTGTTTTTATATTTAGCTCCCTTCTTCAGGCATTTTGCAGTGAAGAGGTGGAGTGGTGCCTTCTCAGGGTGAAGGCTGTTGGCGGGGCTTGTTGTGCTGGGCACACAGGGAGTCTTACAGGCCTCCCTTATAGTCAGAGGGTGGGTGGTGTTGGGGTGCAAAGAAAGATATCCCCAAAGTATGGTGCTTTAGCGTGCTGGGGAAATTGGAAAGACTTAGTAGCTGCCTAATTTTATCTGTCCCCTGCTCCACGCCAAAGACAGGAAGGAACACTACCTGGAATTTTCTTATCTGACTGAGGAAATTTCTTTCCAAAAGAAATGCAATAAAGTCTTAAAAAACAAAACAAAAAAAACCCTCCCTAGGAATCTCATTAAATAACCAGGAAAGATTAACCACTGGAGAAGAGAAGAGACTAAAAGTTGTCACTATGCCCAGACAAACTTTCTGTCTATTCTTCTGAGGACAGCTCCAAGAGATTACCAAGAGACTGCGTCTGCGTGATAGACAACCTTGGCTCTCAGGGCAGATCCTCCCCTTCCCTTCCCAGGACTTGTCCACTGCTACTATTTGTCCTTTAGGTCCCACTCAGCATCCAAAAAGCATCATTCACAAGCCATCGTCAGCTCTTCAGGCCCATTCATTCCCCCCAAAAGTCATTTATGACCCCTCTAAAATTGCCTGCACCCTCATTACCCTCTCCTCCATGAAGAGAGTATTTAAGCCTCAACCATCTGAGCCTTCCTTGAGTCTCATACTTTTTATGGCTGCCATGTTTATACACATTAATGCATTTGTCTGCCTTTTCTCCTGTTGATCTGTCTATTGTCAGTACATTTCAGCAGACTTGAACCTTCAGAGGCAAAGGGAAAGTTCTCCCTTCACCCTTATGGGGGTCTTATCAGAAGCACACCAAGCATTATTCCCATGTGGGCATCCTGTTTTGAGAAATCAACTGCTGCAAGAATATAATTTTGGTTTTCCATCCTTGGGCTTCTATTTAGCCAGCAGGTACTTCTCCCAACACTCATAGAATTCATAGAATTATATTAGGTATATGGGGTTTTTTTCTAGTAGGCACACTTTCTGTTTTCATAAAATTTGTGAAGAAGCATTTCAGGATAAGTTGAGTAAGATATACAGAATATTGAAAAGGGTATCAACGTCTTTTCTAAATGTTCCTTTCTATGTTCCTGCAAAGATGTTTGGTGTACCCAAATGTGAATCCGAAGCACACACCTCTCCTGCGTTGGTAAAGCCAGGGGCCTCTGGGACAGGAATTTGTGACTCTCTTAATGGATTATCTCACCTAATGACACAGCTGAAAAAAAAGACATTTGTAAGATCATTTCTAGAACTTCTTTCTGGAATTTTCTTCCTGCCATCCCCTTGATGTTTGTACTTGCACATAGGAACTCTTCCAACTTTTCTGTCTTGAACATGAGCTGGACAGAAAACTGTAGGGCAACACCAACACCACGAACCCAACACCAACGTCAATACCAATACCAATGCAACACCAACACTGTGAACCCAACACCAACGTCAATACCAATAACAACCCAACACCAGCACTGTGAACCCAACACCAACGTCAATACCAATAACAACCCAACACCAGCACTGTGAACCCAACACCAACATCAATACCAATAACAACCCAACACCAGCACTGTGAACCCAACACCAGCATCAATACCAATACCAACCCAACACCAACACCACGAACCCAACACCAACGTCAATACCAATAACAACCCAACACCAGCACTGTGAACCCAACACCAACGTCAATACCAATAACAACCCAACACCAGCTCTGTGAACCCAACCCCAGCATCAATACCAATAACAACCCAACACCAGCACTGTGAGCCCAACACCAACGTCAATACCAATACCAACCCAACACCAGCACTGTGAACCCAACACCAACGTCAATACCAATACCAACCCAACACCAGCACTGTGAACCCAACACCAACGTCAATACCGATACCAACCCAACACCAACACTGTGAACCCAACCCCAGTGTCAATACCGATAACAACCCAACACCAGCTCTGTGAACCCAACCCCAGCATCAATACCAATAACAACCCAACACCAGCTCTGTGAACCCAACCCCAGCATCAATACCAATAACAACCCAACACCAGCTCTGTGAACCCAACCCCAGCATCAATACCAATAACAACCCAACACCAGCTCTGTGAACCCAACCCCAGCATCAATACCAATAACAACCCAACACCAGCTCTGTGAACCCAACCCCAGCATCAATACCAATAACAACCCAACACCAGCTCTGTGAACCCAACCCCAGCATCAATACCAATAACAACCCAACACCAGCTCTGTGAACCCAACCCCAGCATCAATACCAATAACAACCCAACACCAACACTGTGAACCCAACACCAAAGTCAATACCAATACCAACCCAACCCCAGCGTCAATACCAATAACAACCCAACACCAACACTGTGAACCCAACCCCAGCGTCAATACCAATAACAACCCAACACCAACACTGTGAACCCAACCCCAGTGTCAATACCGATAACAACCCAACACCAGCACTGTGAACCCAACACCAACGTCAATACCAATACCAACCCAACACCAACACTGTGAACCCAACCCCAGCGTCAATACCAATAACAACCCAACGTCAACACTGTGAACCCAACCCCAGCGTCAATACCGATAACAACCCAACACCAGCACTGTGAACCCAACACCAGCGTCAATACCAATAACAACCCAACACCAACATTGTGAACCCAACCCCAGCATCAATACCAATAACAACCCAACACCAACACTGTGAACCCAACACCAAAGTCAATACCAATAACAACCCAACACCAACACTGTGAACCCA
>NW_007726696.1:2669-4051 GCF_000696425.1 Galeopterus variegatus | reverse complement strand
CCTGTCCAAATAGGGACAGTGCTCAAGTCGTTCCTCAGGCAGCGAAGCAATCATCTGAAAGCGACTTCTGCAAATTATGCTGAAAATGTTGCAATTGAGATAGTTTTTAAAATCTAGAAGTTAAACCCCTTGACTGCCTGCCAACTATAAATAGTCCATGCGTGGATCGTATGAGGCAAATGGTAAATCCCAGGCTGACTTGGCCCTCTTCCTCCCATTACTGGACTAGGAGATCCACGGAGAATGTTAAATGATACAAACATAACTTAAATATAAATTACTTCAATTATCACAGCACTTTTCCTTTCTTTAATGCACATAGTCAAGAATTTACTGATGTCTTAGGAGAAAATGGCTGGTAATTTTCAAAAATAACCACAAGTTTAATCAGATAAATATACCTTTTCTTCTGTAGTGTTTCTCAAGATGAAACGTAAAGATTTTTTTTCTCTGTTTTAAAGGAGACATTCAGCATGTCTCGGATGCATTTGCGAAGTGCCCATTGTGTACTAAGTACTTGTCCAGGAATTGAAGTTTCAGAAACGAGAAAGCCATGGTTCCTGTTCTCAAAGGGTTTAGTCAGGTAAGGAAGGGGACACAGAAAGATATGCAGACTGTGGGATGTGCAGCAGGTTAGGGTGCAGTCTCAGTCTGTTCAGGCTGCTGTAACAAGATACCACAAACTGGGTGGCATATAAACAAGGAAAGCTTATTTCTCACAGTTCTGGAGGCTGGAAGTCCAAGATCAAGGTGCTGGCAGATTCAGTGTCAGGTGAAGGCCCATTTTCTGGCCCGTAGATGGCACCTTCTTGCTGTGTCCTCACATGGTCAAAGGGGAAACTCTGGTCTCTTCAGCTCCTTAAAAGGGCAGTAATTCCATTCGTGAGGGTTCCACCCTCATGACCTAATCACCTCCCAAAGGACACATCTCCTAATACCATCAGAGTGGGGATTAGGTTGCAACATATGAATTTTGGGGGGGCACACAAACATTCAGACCATAGCAGGTGTTTTGAACATAGTAAAAAGCCTGCACACACCACCAGCACCTCAGGGCCCTGCCCAGGGGCCCTGGGCATGGATGCCCACAACCAGGTACACTGCCAGCACCCCAGGGCCCTGCCCAGGGGCCTGAGGCATCAAGCTGGACCGGACGCCCCATCTACAACCAGGCACACCACCAGTGCCAAGGAGTATGCCCAAAACATCACCTTCATGTGGGTGGTCCACCACAGCCACCACAGTAACCACGGCTGCCACAAAAGTGGCTAGATGTCACAACGATGGTCTGCCAGCCACTGGAGTGCATTGAGACAAGGAATCAGCAGCAGAGACCAAAGAAAAGAAGAGGATGTCTCTCTCCACAAAGCCCATTCCAGAGT
>NW_007726696.1:0-945 GCF_000696425.1 Galeopterus variegatus | reverse complement strand
TTTGGTAGACCCTTCCTTTATGACAAATCCATGTGGGCAACTGGTGGGTTTTATTATTTTTAAAATTTGCATATATTTTCTAATTGTCTACAAAAGTTATTTGCCTAATAAAAGATTAAAAGCTATAAAAATAGAGCTATGGTTACAAAGTATGACTTATCTAAGCACATTACACCCCACTTATGATTCTGGGGCTTTATCTGAATGCAAATCCCTGGAAATGTACCCCCAAGGCCCACCTGCACTGGCGGAGGGCTGAGCTGCAGCTTCCCGGTTGGGAGCAGCTGCAGAAAGATAGAAAAATGCCTGATGAGGGTTGGGGGAAGGAAAGAAAAATGGGAAAGCTCCCAAAGTGAAAGCAGACGGGTGCTGACGTATTTTTCTTGAGTTTTTATTCTGGGTAATGTGTCAAAGAAAAGCATATTCTGCCAAGCTGGGTAATTATTATAAATCTCTCCTGAGCACTTTAGAAGAGAAAGTATACTGAGAACTTGACTGGGTTTGGCATTCAAGTGGGGAAGGCACACGACAGGCCTTGAAGGTTAAGGCAGAAGAGCTGTAGCTCCTGCAGAGCCTGGGGGACCCTGCCCCCCCACCCCCTCCCCAACAAGCTCACCGGAGCCCAGCTCACCACCTGCCCCCAGCGAAAGCATATGGTTTCTTTAAGATATTAACACCACCTACAAAATTTAAATATTTAGTTCCTGAGCATCATTTCAGAGATTTTTTTTTAACAGTACCCGGCATCTCAGCTCACTTTCTTTCAGGTTTGCCAAATTCAGCAAACAAAACTACAGGCTCCCAGTTAAATTTGAATTTCAGATAAACAACAGATAATTTTTAATAAAAGCATATCCCGGGCCGGCCTGGTGGCGCACTCGGTAGAGCGCGGTGGCGCTCCTGCTGAGGGTTCGGATCCCATATAGAGACCGGTCCACTCACTGG
>NW_007726695.1:599988-601562 GCF_000696425.1 Galeopterus variegatus | reverse complement strand
AATGATGTGGAGGTTCCTCAGACAATTGCAGATAGATCTACCATATGACCCAGTGATTCCACTGCTGGGAATATGCCCAGAGGAATGGAAATCATCATGCCTAAGGGATACCTATATGCCAATGTTTATTGCAGCTCTATATACAATAGCCAAGAGCTGGAACCAGTCCAAATGTCCATCATTTGATGAGTGGATAAGGAAACTGTGGAATGGAATATTACTCTTCTATAAAAAATAATGAAATACTACCATTCACAACAACATGGATGGACTTAGAGAAAATTACATTAAGTGAAAGAAGTCAGACACAGAAAGAGAAATACCACATGCTCTCACTTATTTGTGGGAGCTAAAAATTAATAAATAAATAAACACACTAAAGGGTGAGGGGGAGAAGAAGACAGAATAACTACAAAAATCCCTTGAACTATTTAAGTCAATTGAACAGATACACTGTGGGGAGTTAGTGGAGGGGGTGGAGAGGAATGGGTAAAGGGGCATGAAAATCAAGTACAATGAATTTTGAGAAGTAAAATTTTAAAAAAAGATCCTATTACTTCGCATCTCATTAAGAATATAACCCAAGCTCTTTGCCAAGGCCTTCAAGATCTGTGTGATCTATTCCATGCCTAACTACACATCTCATTCATTGTACGACCCCTTCTCTCATAACATAATTCAAACAGTAGGTTCCATCACTGCACAAATCAGGAGCCTCCCATAGCCGTTGCTTTTGGCTGGGAAGACCTCTGGCCTACCCTCATCTCCACCTCCACCATTAGCCTGGGTAACTCCTGCTCATATTCAGACTTTTCACCTAAATATCTCTTCCACAGAGAGAACTTTTTTTAACTGCTTCCCAGTAAACCTCTATTCCCTCCTATTTTCCTTTCTCATAACACCTTGAATTTCCATTCTTAATACTTTTTACTTTTCATGACTATATTTTAAGTCTATATTTAGGCATTTAATGGCTTTAAGCTACATGAAGACAGTAGCCATGTTATATACAAAAGTGTAAAACCTAGTTTGGTCCCTGTCACATGGTACAAAAACATATCTATTTGCTGATTATTTGCTTTATTGAAAAAACTAACTATAAATCACCTTGAGCTTGTTTCTAGGGAATCTTGGCAATTTGATAAAGCATTTCTATTGATTTCTAATAATTTTTTTAAACTAAGCAGAAACAATAACTTAATATGATAATAATGTTGTCAAACTATATTAGAAGCACTAAAGTGTTCTTTCTCACAATAATTCATGCATAATTATGTTCTCTGATACCCAGATTATAGTCATATCTGGGATTAAATGCACAACAGAGTATGTTTTCATCTGATGTATAGATTATCCTCATCTGTCATTTCCTACTTTGTCACTTTGATAAAACTAAATAGACTTATATACTAACTCAATTTTATTATTCAGTTCAAATGGACCATCTTCTGGATATACTAATCCTTTCATTAAATGTATTTTCAATTTAACTTATTTATCTGTATAATTTTATTCTATTTTCTTTGACTTGTTATTTTATTTTTAAGTTAGATGCTGAACTCATTAAGTTTTAG
>NW_007726695.1:594178-597126 GCF_000696425.1 Galeopterus variegatus | reverse complement strand
TCATAGTGTAAACAAGTGTCCTTTTCACGGTTCACTTAGTGCTATGTTTTTCACATTTTTGTGCTTTTCGTTGGTGATTTCCTGTTCACCTAAGCATAATGCTGAAATGCTGTCTATTGGTCCTAAGTGCAAAGAAGCTGTAGTGTACATTACAGAGAAAACATGTGGTAGATAAGTTTTGTTCACACGTGAGTTGTACTGTGGTTTGTCATGAGTTCAATGTTAATGAATCTACAATAAATATTAAATAAAGTGTCCTTGAACAGAAACACTCATAAAACAAGTTTATGTATTGATGAAACTTGTAAGCAGAGGCTCATGGGAACCTAACTCTGTATTTCCTTAGGAGAAATGGTTCATTATTCACTAATTTAGTGTTCACAGTGACTTCATGAATCATAACTACAAGGAATAACAAGAATCAATGGTATTATGATTTTCTTTCCTAATGGAATAGATTCTTTAGAAATCCCCTAATGAGATCTATTGGTTGTAAATACACTCAACTTTTATTTATTCATTTGAATCTTTATTTATCTTCTTTCTTGAAAGATAGTTTCACTAGATGTAGAATTTCAAATTGATAACTATTTTTGCTTAGCACATTGAAAATGCTTTTTCACTGTTTTTTGGCTTCTATTATTCCCAAAAATATAACTCCAGGCCCACATGGCTTTATCCATGAATTTCTCCTAATATTTAAGAAAGGGATAATACCAATCTAACATAAAACTTTTAAAATAATTTTAAAAACAGAAGAAAAAACTTTCTCAACTTTTTTGGAAAGGCTAGCACAATTTTGATTCCAAAAGCTGATTGGGACCAAAGAAAGTATGATTACGGAATAGTCACTCTCATGAAGATAGTTACAAAAATCATAAACAAGATATTAGTAAATATAACTCGGAAATACATAATAATACATCATGACAAGCGAAGTTTATTCCAAGAATGCAAAAATGATATATCAATTTAAAGAAAAAATAAATAATAACATATTTACTATGTACACTTGAGTTTTGGGATTGAAACATTTACCATGTAATTTTTTTTAATCTTAAAAATCTCTCTTTCTGAATCAACTTAAAGGAAACCGTATTGATAAAAGTCAAACAAATTAAATCAAGGAATAAAAACAATTCTGAAATACTCTCAAAGTGTATTTGTACAAAGGTCTTAAGCCAAAACTTACTTTAACACGTTATTTCAAATTCTGGTCTAATTTGAGTTTACTGTTGCATTTATCTCAAGAAGCAAAACTAACTGATAAAATATTCCTCAAGAGTCTTCTATGCTTCCTCTTCAATGCATCTTTTGCACAGATCCAATGATTAGGTCATCCTTATAAATAATATTTATAAATTTATAAATTTCCAGTGAATTACAAAATTTTTCTAGGCTCTTGCACATAGAAAGAATGCTTGTGCTTTCATATTACCTGAGACATACATCTAATTTTGTCCAGTGTCAGTGAAAGGCCAAAATATCATCAGCTTCTTATTATATAGCCAGAATTTAATATTTCCAGTGAATTACAAAATTTTTCTAGGCTCTTGCACATAGAAAGAATGCTTGTGCTTTCATGTTACCTGAGACATACATCTAATTTTGTCCAGTGTCAGTGAAAGGCCAAAATATCATCAGCTTCTTATTATATAGCCAGAATTTAATATCTAACATGAATGCCACACCCAAACCTGTTAACGTGAGGTAGTTTAAACATTTCTATCATGAGTAGTATGCTGGGTTTATATTCCCAGCAAATATAGTATGAAATTAATTTAGCTATAAACTGAATTCCATTGCTTCCAAAAGGGGCTATTTCTATAAAAAAAGAAACTTCATCTCTCTGGAGGTAATTAATTGAATGATATATCATGTGGTCAAATTTTAACATAGTCACTAAAGTTTTCCAGAAGGGTTTTTCAAATATGAGTCTTTAAATCTTATTTTAACATAATAAATTATAGTTAAGATCAATTTAATAGTATATCCCATTAAGATTTTGAATGAACTATTAATTGTAACTTTATAACTAACCAATTGAGAGTTTTATGGCTACATATACTGTTGTTAATCAAGTTTTATTTTTTATTGGTCATAATGAAGTACTAAGATTGTCCCTTAAAACTTTCATAAACCTAATGTTCATATTTTTCCTTGAAATATTTGTTCAATCATATTGGAAGAGTCACAGATACATTGTAAATAGATTTAACATCATATTTTTCTGGTCATCTAAAACAATTATAAGCTTAAAAATTAGGGGTATGTATTGTGAAGTAGGCAAATGCAGTGCTCATGATTAAGATAAAACATTCTTGAATACAAATAAAAATTTGACTAATCAATCTATTTAACATCAGTCACCAGTTAATTGTGTACCCAGTTTATTTTGCTGTGTGTAGAAGAAATAAATCAAGTGACATTTATTTGAAGAGAGAAATTAATGAAGAGTAAATTTTTCAATAGTCTTTGGAAATCATGAATTCACCCATAAGGGTGCTGACATTATCCTTGAAGAAGTCAGAGGATAGGGTAGAAAAGAAGACTGCATGCCGGGGGTCAAGGTCCTCAAAGAACAAGGCAGATTGACTGGGAGGTGAGACAAAAACAGCAACCAGAGGGGCACTGGTCGTGTATTCAGGTGGCAGATATCTGAAAGCAGAAGAGTATGAAAGTGGTAAAAGGACAAAGAAAACATCAGAAGCAGAGCCTAAGTCAGGCCTGCCACTCACTAGATGTTTGTTGAATAAGTGTTTGCTGAATAGATGTTTGCTAAACAAATGTACTAACAAATATGTGAATACATGTACTAACACCACTTCTGCTTCCTAGAATACCAAGATGCAGAAGAATAAGGTTGTAGCCAAAAAATAAACAAATAAATAAAGACCAGTAAGGTCCTCAAAGAAGAGTTTGATATTCATCGAGTCAGGGAAACAAGA
>NW_007726695.1:589697-592666 GCF_000696425.1 Galeopterus variegatus | reverse complement strand
TCTAAGAATTTTTAATCATCAGTATCATTGAAAACCAAGAATTTTATTAATTTTGCTTATACTCTATGACCTTAAAAATGATAAAGTCTTACATTTGAGAAGTCTTTGTCCATTTTCTCTTAAAGCAAAAGACCTTTCCAGCATGCCTAAGAACTACATGCCTAAAAGCTTCTGTTGAAATTCATGTACCCCAGGGAGCTTGGTAACCTAACGTTAGTAACCTAAAATTAATTACCAATTCCTTCAGCACATTAATAATTGTTTTCTATAAGCATGCCAATTTGCCAATATCTTTCATAAAATAGGCCTCTAGAATAATAATAACTAAGATATAGGAAATTATATGTCACTCTTCTTAGTCCAACTTTATATTTATTTCTTAGTATACAGAAAAAGAATACAACTCAAAGACCTTTCTCTGTCTTTGTGATGGTAAAGCATGACATTAGTCTTCCTTAGACTATCTAAATCAGTTGAAAACCTGTCCCAAACCCCTTGCAAGTCTGACTGTGTGTGTGTGTTCCTATCAGATATTCCCTGACAGTCTTGGAATCTCACTTATACACTACTGGAAGGGGTCCATAGCATTTTGAGTCACCGCAATGTCTCAGAAGCAGGAAGTAGGTCCTAACTTTTGCTTTCAAGCTGTCTTCAAATATGATCACATGAACTGACTTATAAATATGACTTCTAAGTAAAGCTATGTATGTGTGCAAAATCAACTCTCTATGCTATAGTGAACACTGTGGTAAAAAAAAAACCACATATGATTACTTAAGAATATTTGCCCGTATTTAACATAAGGAAAACAAGGCCAAAGTAAAAGTTTCCCTAAAACCTTGGAGTATATGGTATGCTTGCTTTGGATTTAGATTCTTGAAGGCTAAGACAGGCAGAACACAGTATGAAAATGTTTGGTCAACTGCTGCATTTAATAATCATGCTTGAGCATAAACTCTTATTCATTTGATGGTAACCCTTTTATGTCTTCTAGAAACATTTTAGGACATTTCCTAGTCTGCTGCATTAAGTGATATCTTCTAAAACATTTACAGGTCTGAAAGAGACAATTTACTAAACTGTCATGTATTGTCTACACTAAAAGGAAATTTGACTACGCAGAAAGCCATCTTTTTCAAATACATTCTCTCTTAGAAAAATGTACCCACTTGTTACATGATCTTTTGCTTTGCTGACCAATTTGATTTTGCTGTTTTATTTCAAAACACCTCTAGCCTACAAACATATAGAGATCTGATTAATTATCTTTTAAAAAGCAGTTATAATTCCAGGACTTCTATTTTTAACCACTGTTCAAGTCAACTTGAAATTTTAAAGTTATTAACTCCCTTAAAAATAATTATCAGCAATGATTAACTTATATAATTATTATAAAATAAAACACAATGGATCACTTTTTAAGTATTGAAACTCAACTCAATGCATCTTTTCTTCTCATCCCCAAATTCCTTGCATCTCTATAGCATGGCTTTATTCTAAACAGGCTGGAAAAATTTTATTATTTTAACTGGTAATGTCATTCCTCTCAGATCTGCCTCTATTCATTATTTCTAGTCCGGTCTTTTTTTAGAACTTTGCATTCAGTATTGAACAATTTTCCAAAAGAAAATCTTTGTGTCTGAACAGTGGGCTCCTTTTTTTAACGTCCTGGTTGACAGGGTACAAGAGTATTTAAAGGGAGTTTACCTCGTAAATGCACTTCTCACTGAATCTGGCAACAGTCAACACTTCAAATGCCAGCAACTCCCTGTGAGCCTTGGATTGTCAGCCAATTTCAGCTAAAAATGATTTCTACAGTGGGTTTCTTCCATTAAGTATGCTTAGGAACTAGTTAATTTTCAGAGGGTGTTAAAAATAACTTTTTCCAAAGGTTTCCCCGTTGCATGAAAGCCCCTTTGCACTTCATTGTCACTGAAACCCCGTGATACTCACTCCAGTGAGTTCATCAGCTGTCCATGTCTCCTGTCTTCATGGCAGCTGATCTGTGTGCTGAAGTGACAACGCCGGGCAGCAGTTCCAGCCTTTCCAAGAGCCATCCTGCTTGGCTTCTTTTTATTTTTCAAGATAAGGCTCTATGGAAGGAAAATATTATAAGAGCTCTTTATCATCATCATTATTATCATTGTCAAACCCTGAGAATTAGGCCATCTATGTTTTCCTGAGGGTACTCCCCCACCCGCCCCAAACCAAAACAAAACTAAACACACAAAAAAGCACAACAACAACAGCAATAGTGGTTTAGCATCCACATCAGCACTTTTAATATAGCTCAAATTAGTTTAGCTATAGCTGGAAAAAAAAAAAAAGAAAAAGAAAAACCCACTTCATTTGATTTCAGGTTGTTAAGCACAATGTCTTATAAAATGAAGCATGTTTACTGTCATTTTGTAAAAGTCATTTCTTCCTTTATGAATTTGGCAACCAAGAATTTCAAAGATACCAGTGTGGAGTTGTGATCGTGCACCAGCCAAAGCTGTCAGGCCTCATTACCTCCAAGACAAAAATTACAGACTAATGTATTAAATGCTTGAACGGGAACACGCCGGGCACCGCCTCCGTCCTGCGGTAATGGGATGACACCCGCAGCCCGCACGCTGAACTGCAGCCGCCTCCCCGCCCCCTTCGCCTCGCCGTGCACAGAAGTGGAGGGATGATAAACATCAAAGGCAAAATCCAATTGCTGGGTTTATATTGCCAGCAGGACCCGGCAGCGCCTCTGTTCCTGTGAATGTGGTGCATTCATTTTAACAAACCCCATTTCAAGGGGTTTGTCACGAAGCAAACACACTTCTTATCTGGCTGAATATTAGCATAGCCGCTCCCAGCCCCAATTTATCTCCTTTAAAAGGGAACTAGAAGTCAATTTGAGGGGTTTGTTCTGATTCTATAAAAACGAATTGCTTTCAATGATTGCATACTGATGTCATCCTGGCTGAAGTGGATTGATT
>NW_007726695.1:589317-589606 GCF_000696425.1 Galeopterus variegatus | reverse complement strand
CTCCGGGGCCTTGCCAGCTCGGAAAGGGCAGCCCAAGCTATTCTTTTCAAGACCCCGCCATTGCGTGGACCGCTCCAGAGAAGAAATGGGAAGTAGTAGCACCAACAAGCAACTGTCAGGTGCCTATTTCTTTTGTCAAGAAACAGGAATCTTTACCAGAAGCTCTTTAGAAGAATTTTGTTTACATTTCATTCCCCAGAACTAGATTATGAAGCCATGTCTAGCTGCAGGACAAGGTGAATAGAGATTATCTTGTGTTTACTGGCAGGAGGAAGAAAGGAAAGTGGAG
>NW_007726695.1:572752-589063 GCF_000696425.1 Galeopterus variegatus | reverse complement strand
CTTTCTGGTGATTATATCTGTTGTGGTCGATTAGTCCGTGACTCGCTGTTCTTGACGTTTTCTGCCATTGTGTTTCTTTTTTTCTTGTCCTCGTATTAACCTTAAACTTATTACTACCAGCAAGCATAAATTATATGTCTGCCTCAAAAGTGAGATGGCAGCGATTGCGGTTTCAAAGTGTTAAACAAACCTTAGATATATTTTTAACTTTGATTTAATGATTCTCATATTTCTATAGGCATGAACCTATTGTTTATTTGGAAAAGGAATAAAGGATATTTGAACAGCCTTATCATGCTTGTACTTAATATAACAGCTGTGTGGCCCAATGTAAAGTGTTAAAGTGCACAGCACCATCCCTCACAAAACCAGGTGCATTCTAAATTCCATCTTTAATCTTTATTTTTAGGAGGGAAAGTTGTGCATCATATCTTTTTGTCCCATAATCTTACTAAGATGTTTTTATTTAACTTAGGACACCAATGAGTAACAGGGTTTCTACACATAGGAAACAGGAATCTTTACCAGAAGCTCTTTAGAAGAATTTTGTTTACATTTCATTCCCCAGAACTAGATTATGAAGCCATGTCTAGCTGTAGGACAAGGTGAATAGAGATTATCTTGTGTTTACTGGCAGGAGGAAGAAAGGAAAGTGGAGATGAGAACCAAATGTCAGTCACAATTCTCTTGTCAATCAATGGCAATTTTTAAAACACAGTGTATATGTCTTTATTTAATTTCTTTCATAAAGCTACCTTTTGGGTAAGACAAAATAATTGGAAAGAGATCAGAGAGATCAGAGAAATAAGAGTAATAAATGGAGAAGGGTTGGAGGGAAATAATTTCACACACACACAAAAAAAAGAACTTTCACGTGATTGGATAAGCTAAAAGGAATCTTTTAAAAGAAAAATCCCTATGTATTTTTGAAATATTCTGTGATAATCAACCAGAAAAAAAAAATGGGTCATGTGACTCAGCTTATCTGAGCTCACATTTTGAGTTCTTAATTTCTTACTCCTATAATAATAATGTCATGGCCAGGATTATTTCACAAAGATAGTGTCACATGGCTTTACATATACCCTTTCAGCAAAATAACCTTTACCTTTTCAATCATTCAGTAATAAGTTGGAAATGAAAATAGAAAAGCTCACTTACTCTCTTACTTGTTTCCAGTACCTGCTTCAAGCACACCCAAGAGATTCTTGATGTCTCTGCATGATTGAGGCCACAGCAGATAATTGAGTTTTCTGCCTACAGATCCTGGGAGTTGGAAATTTTCTCTTAGGTGGCCCTAGCTCAAGGATTGACGAATCCATCAGGATTCAACAAAACTCCAATCAGCAAATATGCAAGGCATAATACAGGAAAGCATTTGAAATGTCACCTCAGAGCTGATAGTGTAACAATTTCCAGTTGCCACTCTGCTTCGTGCATTTTAATAAAAGTATTTTATTTTTCAGCCATGCCCTAAGGCAAGTCATCAAGAGTGGCACCAGGTTTAAATTTAACTAATGAAATAAACAATGTTGTTCATTGTAATATCTTAATGCCAGGCATATGAAAGGCTATTTCTCCTCATACTCCTAAGCTCCAGTAAGTGCCAAATGTTCTTCTTGGTAAAGAGAGAAGCCGGGCTGAACTGCTGTTTTTCTACCCTGTTCATATTTACACCCCTGATAACAGCACCAACGTCAACAACATAGTAAACCTGTACTAAGCAATTATAATGTGACAGACCTTGTGCTAAGCAGTCTGTATGTGTCTCTTAATTTATTCCTCACAATAACTCTGTGGGGTAGGCAACATTATCCCATTTTATAGGAAACTGAGGGTCAGAGACATTAAGTAACTTGTCTAGGGTTAACATACCTTAAGTCATTCATCACAAAGCTACATTCAGGACCAGTTAGTCAATCAGCCAATCTCTACCAAAGCCACTCCAATTCTTACCAATACTCTGTAAGAGACTGTTCTCTTTGTGTTCTAGCATTCTAGGGATACTATAAACCTCTCAGCATAGTAAATAAAGATATTTCTAATTTTAGAGTATGTTTTAAACAGTATAGGGCTTGCCATACAGCAGATTCTTAATAAATGGTTATTGAATTGAAATGCACTCTTTATTTGTGTGTGCATCTTTTTTTCCCCCCCCCTAAGGAGCATCGCCTTACTTAAAAAAAATGAATGGAATCAAATGAGAAGAGAGCAGCGGTTCAAGTCATTGCCACCAGGAAGCCTTAACATACCATCTGCCATGTGGAATACTTGCATTCTCTAACAGGGCAGACCCGGTAGTTACAGGCAACCAAATGGAGTCAAACAGTTCATAGCTTAATTGCCTTCTAAGTTTTCATAGAACCAAGAAAAGCCTTGACCCTACCGAGCAAGCAGGCAGAAAAATATGTCTTCTTAAAGCCTTCTGACCTTGAAGCACTCAACTCAAGAAACTTCCACCCACAGGCAGACATGTTTATCCATCATTCTGTGTGTTAAGGAAAATGAGTCTATTGAGAAGAGTTTCACTAAAAGAATTATGAATTTAAAAAAAATTCTTGGGTGCATGTACAGCCTGTTTCTTATTTCCAAAGGAATCTCAAGGGAAAAGCCACAGAAAATGCCACAGTGATGGTATTTCTGGGTCCTGACTCCCTGATTATCTGTGCGTCTAAGAGATATCTGGCTTCTAAAGAATATCCGAGTGCCAAACAGTGATTAATGAACATTTATTTACAAAACAGCATAAAAGCTCGCAACAAATATTGACTCAGCTTTACCCCCCCAAAAAACCTAACCAATTAAAATACATTATTGTTTTTTAAGAGAGTTTGGTATTTATTATTCTTCACCTTTAAAAAATACTTTTAAAAATGTTATGCTCCTGAATATCACCACCCCCCCTACACACACACACACACACACAAACACACTCACACTCACCCATAAAAGAATCTGTTGTAACTAAAAGAGCAATATTTTGGAAGCCTTAGTTATGCCACTTCTGGCAGTATGATTTCTTGCCAGCCACCACTTACCTGATTTGGCTCCATTTCCTCTTGTGTAAAATTGAGATGATAACAGTACCATCGACAGTCAATTCTTCTTATTTATGGTAGATAGGTTCTATAAAGTCACTACCAACAATGAATTACCAAATACTGAACCATTGTGCCTAGGGGAAGTAGAGGGTTAGGTTCTTGTGAGTCTCTGGTCACAACATCGTCATCAACTGATGAATACATAACCATTTTTATGTGTGTTTCTATTTAAAGACATCTTATTTAGTACATATTGGTGATGCATTAACATTGAACTTATGTCCAACAGCACTAGAACTCATGCCTAAACAAAATTATCTAACACATTTATTTCTTGGTAAGGTACATCATAGCTTTTTTGCACTTAAGAACGTAGACAGCACCTCATCAACATGCTTAGGGGCCATTTTAAACAACAAAATCGTCAGCAAAAAGTACAAATATGCAAAAAAAAAAAAAAAAAGTAGGTGTTACTAAATAGACCACAAAAGGAAGGGACATTTGTTTCAATACAAGAGCTGAAATAAAAAGGCAAGTTGTAAACTTGGTCAACCTCAGCTGGGAATGTGTGTGTTGAGCGATTCAAATTTTCACCACGTTGTGCATGTCTGTGAATGATCTTGAAACCACTGAGAGTACTTATTTGGGGGTTGCAAATACATTTTAGCAAGTAGGTGAATTCACAAATATTGAATCCATGAATAATGAGCAACAACTATCCTTGGGAATATTAAAGATCAAATTCTGATTTTGTTAAATAAAATTCTTTAGATTGGACAGAAGTCCTGGAATTTATTTTCCATTAATATGTCAACAGTATGTAGACCTACGTTTGCATGATCCTAGACCTCAGAAGATGAAAAGAAGTCAGCACTTCCACAAAGAAAGATAAAGATGCTGATGTGCAATGGTCAAAGGAGCCAAGGCAAGAAAGGAAAGGCTGTTCGTGAATTGTTTATGTCATGTAGGTTCTAAATGATTTTCACTCATTCACTTATTCTGCAAACAATTTAATGCTGTAGGAACTTTACCAGGTAGCAGGTGCACAACAAAGAAAAATGAAATATAGCTGCTCCCTTCCAGGACTGTTCTCAGCTTCCTGGGGAATGCACACAGCAAGACTTTGTAGCTCTTTCTGCTCATGCAGGAAATGTCAACACAGACTTTGCTTGCTTCCATTTGTATCTTCAAAGACTAGTCTGCTCTTTAGGACAGATCACATTGGGAAAGAGGGGTGAAGATTAAGCAAAACAATAAATATCCTCCATTCCTGTAGGGTTACTCTAAGTCTAAAATGCATGTGAGAGCAAGACGGAAACTGTCAAACCATGTATTCATGTTTATATATTGTTATTGATATTGGGAACAAAGTTATGCAGTTATCATAAATCAAAAAACTTATAAGGTGGCTGTTTTCCTTGAACGAAAGACTGTTTTGAAGAAGCACAACAGGTTGATTTCTAGAAGGCTCTTTTTTAAGACATGCTAGAAAATGCTAGTATGTGCTGTCCTCTATAGTTTAAGGATTTCAAACCATCAGTATAACTATGTTGCAAAGCATTTATCATGCCTCAGCTCTGCTAACAGAATGTAAGTTGAAATTCAATGCTAGCACAATAATTTATATTCCTGAAATTGAATTTTTAATGTATAAAATTAAGAAACAGCAACACAAGTTCATTTGTAGATGATCTGAGTCTGCACCTGCAGTTTGAAAGTGATTCACCACTTCTCAAACTCTAATTGTCAGTGGTGGTAGCATCATCAATCATTCCCGTCAGTATGTGACAGAAAGAGTTTTAAATCATGTTTTAAAGTCAGTTTTTCATCATCCTTTTCCTAAGCCTATCAAATTCTCAAGTTAGATATTGTGCATATTTTTATCCTCAATTTTACTTTATTTTAATGGGTTCTAAGATGTTTGTTGCGATCTATCATTAATATCTTTTCTTTTTGGTTATATAAAAAAGCGAATTGGTAAGAGAGGGAATAATTGTCCTATTTATTTCTTCTCATGTTAATAGAGTACTATAATATTTGGAGCTTCTTTGCATAAACACATTCCCACATTTGTAAATATTAAAATTCAGAGTGGAAAAGTTCAATATCAGTAATCATTTGACTATAACTTTGTCATAGCATTACCATTAGCATAATTGTTCATCTACACATTTCTTATTAATTTACTAATACTTCACCAATAATCATTCTTTAAGATCTCCAGTTGCTTCAATCATACACCAAAACCAACTAACTTATATTTGAATGAAGTAAATAGCACCCAACCCCATTTTTTACCTTTCCTTACATTTTCCACACATTCCAATGAGCTGTTTCTCATATATTACTGTGGGTGTTAGTCTTGATTGTTCCTGAACATAAAGTGAGGGGGAGGTCACAAAAGAGAGAACCTACTTAAGGAAATATGATTCAGAAATAGAATCATGACCCAGAGCGGTAAATGACAGTCTGGGTACAGTCCTACATGTCAAAAAAAAATTATTATCAATTTTTGGAAAACTAATAGGAGTGAAAGAGATGTGAGGGTGGCAAATTATTTCTAGAATGCTATTATAGAAAAAAAGAGTTTGAAAATTTAAAAAAATAACAAAGATCATTATCTCAGCAGTCTATGATAAACACCAAATTGTTGCATAAATCTGAAATGAGTTCTTACCTTAACAGTTCTATCTTAAAATATTATTAGAGTCTCTCTCCAAACCCTGAAGGTGCTTCTGAGTATTTACATTTTAAAGAACAAATCAGGGGCATAGGGTAAAGGAAAGAGAAAAACGAACTTTAGATTTCTCTTACTTCCAGTTTTACCAAGGGCTGGCCTGGTCTATATAATTCTTCTTCCCTGATATTTTGTTATAGTGAATTTACCAGAAACAGATACATTTTTGGGTTGCATAGACCTACAAAATCTCCAGAAAAAAAAAAAAGGTTTCCCCCTTTGGGGATACTGATATACACAATTTCCAAAGTCCTTGGGAAATAATAGACGGTATTATTTCTCACACACTTATATCTTTTGTTTCACTGATTGCAAATGACTTTGAGTGTAGACTCCCCAGTGTGTTCCCCAAGTGTGTTTCATCTGCATAAAACATAAAATTGTCAAGCCTGGAAGACTACACAGTTCACTGCAGCCACCAGAAGTCATTGATTCCTGTGTTTATTTCTTCCAGACTTTGAATATATTTTTCATGCTGCTTGTCACGTAGGGATGACATGTGTCACAAGATGCTGCTACATACTGAGGCGATGCATAACCATCAGGCAAAATTTTAAAAGAATAACACATTTTAGATCCTTCTCTATTTACCTTGATGTACTCAGACAATTGCCAAAAATGAACATGTGTGCGAGTAATATAAATAAAATGTAATTATTTTTCAATTAGACCCAGAAAAGCTAATAAACAACAAAAATCAGACAGAGAGCCTTTAACTTCATTTTTTTGCTGACTTTAAATGCACAGTGTAAACAATGTTCATTCTACTGTCATTGAAAACAGAGCTGATAACATTTCAACTTTCCTCTTGATATCTCAGAGTCTTCAATTTCAGTCCCTAGTGTTCCCATCTAATTGTAGCACTAAGGATCAGTTTTTCTCATCTTTTAACTCTTACCTCTTCTCTAGATATTTTGGGCCAAAGGAAATGAGGACTAGAAGAGGAAAGTGTCATTTTAATTTAATAGTGCAACACTTATTCAAGTATTTCTCTAATAAGGTGAATATATATTCTTTATAAATGAATCGATATTATTGAGTTATGTCAACAGAATAACATTGGTACAAGGTAAGTGGCAGGGCTTGCTGTAACATGGTGACCACAGTCTAGGCAGGAAATTTAGATAGTTTACAGGTTGACAGAACTAAGTCACCATCTCTGCTTCACTGTGAAATGTATAAGTAAAAATAACGATTCATCATGCCACACTTGCCCTATCTACCCTAACACACACAGAAGTGCATACACATACCCCTATCTGGATTCACGTCCCATACAGAAGCAGAAATAAATTACTGGCACAGTCTTCTCATTTGGCAAATTTCTTCATGCAGAGTAAACACATGGAAATAAGGCAAGATGAGTTAAATATTTTTAAGGTGAAAAAAAATAAATAACATTCCCTGTGACAACATATTGGATGCAGTTTTTCCCCATTACAGGAGTGTTCCTACTTGACACTCGGCTTTGACCTATTCAGAAAAAAAGGCCATGTTATTCATTCATCTCCCGTAGCTTACATGGCCCTGTGCTTGGTGCTTTCTAATCTCTTTTGTCTCAACTCTTGCCACTTTCTCTCATTATTTCTACTGCATAATCATTACCTATAAGCTTGAGGTACATGGAATTGCCAATATTTAAAGTTTTAGACCTATAAAAATGGCAATTTTGTATGTTTCCACACGCAACTTCGGTTCGCCAGTCTCCCCATATCACCTTTCTCTGGGCTCTGGCCTTTGCTCGGGTTACCTCCTCTTCACTCACTTTCTCATCCCCAAGCACTGCCTACTTTTCCTTAGCTACCTCTGACTCATTCTTTGGTCTCTGCTTCTTTGCCTCTTTCTCCAGAAAAGTTTTCACTGAAAAAAAAATGGGCTCTGTGCTCTTTCTAAGCAGAAAAAAAAATATGTAGAATTCAGTGTTTGTTGTTCTCACATACAGCTATCTACAGCATCCACTGTTTGCAACACAGCTTCATGGAATCCCTCTGACTGCTTCATTTATTATTCTGCTTCTAACAACTTGCCTCACCACAGAAATACTTGCATTGGAGATTTATTCATTCTTTGTAGTAATTAAAGTTTATTTCTATGGCATTTACCTTCCTCAGCCAGATAAGCAATCACAACTACCTGCTGAAAATGTACTATTCTCTAAATTGGATAAATTCCCCAGCCTCTACACTTTCTGCTCAAAACTAGTTTCATATAGGGACAATCACTTCTATCACAGTCATAGGGAAAGCTACATTTTTCACCTTGTTAGTCACCAGTACAATTTCAGGTGCTGCCAGTCTTTAATCTGATTCTTATCAATATGGATTGAATATCTTTTCTGACATTAGAATGCTTCAGAAAAAGAGCCCCACAGGATGCTATTTTAAATCCAAATATTACTCCTACTTCAGCCTGAGCTTGAATCCTTTGAAGTGGATAAAACTTTCCTAACTCAGCAAAAATCTGTTGCTGATTTTTTAAGGGAGAATTTCTAATACATTCCCAGTAGGTCAACAGCAGTACAAACACAAATTTTTATTCTTATTCTCTTTTTTCAGGAAAAGCAATTGCCATAGGAGTATGAATACTGCGATCATTGAAGTAGGAAGTAAGAAATAATCTCAAGGTTTTTTCTCTAAGAAAACACCCCTTGATATATCCTATAATCTAATTGTTACCAGACTAGTACTATCAGGTAAAGCGAAGATGCAGGAAAACTCTGAAATGTGGACAATAAAACAATTTGGAGTTCCAAGAAGGTGGTTACTTTAGATTCTTTAAAGTAATTTCTGAAGAATTTAATGTTTAGGGCAAAATAGCCACTGAATTTAGTACACTTAAAAACAAAATGTAGTACCCAGAAAAAAAAGTAAAATGAAGTCTTTACTATAGAAAATATAATAGTTTCCTGAGATATTATCCTAGACATATCAAAAGTATAAAGAAATGAATCCTAGGACTACATGTTCCACATCAAAATCAATTTGATTAAGCTATCTATGGAGTAAAATTTATTAACTTACGTCATTTGACAACTACATGTCAGTATTTATCAATTACCTACCATGTGCCTGTACTTGGGCACTGAGAAGATAAAGTCAGTGATCTCCAGAGCCTAATGCACAGACCCATTCAATCTAGCTAGGAGTAAGAGCAAACAAAAAGGATAATGTGACTAACCATACCGTGATTCAGCACTCCACCTGTCCCAACACATAGCAAGAGTCTAGAAAGACACAGTTCTGTAGGATCTCAACAGATCATACAAATTCACAGTCTTAACAAATCTCCCATTACACTAAATTGCTTCCACTAACCAACATACTCCACCAACAGTCAAATGATTAAGTGAACCATCTCAGCAACAACATTTGGCTAGACCAGAGAGTTCAGATGGTTGTTTGCTATTTGGGGGTTTTTTTGTTTGTTTTTATTTCAATGACTTTGTGATCAATTAGCCACAGAGGTGCACCATGGTGAACAAATGCCACTGAGAATTATGCTCATAGTCATTTTTTTATGTGTCTGCTTCCTAAAGGTTTGAGAAAATTTTCTTTCTGTCCAACCCCAACTCCTCTCCTCCATACACTCAGATAGCTTAAAATTAAAAAGCCTTTGAGATAATGCTGAATAAAAATAATAATAATCAACATCACCAGACTGTCCAGAAGAGATAATTACAAAGGATTTTGCACTATAACATATGAAAAGGAAGTAACAATGGAAAATGTATTGAGAACTTTTGATATAACGTGTTAACTAAAGACAAAATTGATTATTTTTTCCTTTTAGAATGAAAGCTTTTGAGATAAACTTAATTTCCTTCCAGAAAAACCCAGGCTGAGAAACAGATTTCTTAAGTCAAGAGGGAACTTTTCTTTGTCAGGTGGCCTTTGAACTTGTTGAGTTGAACCTATCAAAGGGGTCAATTCCATTGCCCCTTCAAGGTGGATGTGGTTAAATTTTCAATCTAAAGTGAGCACTCACCTTTAAGACCAGGAGCTGCTGATAATGTGGAATGAAGAAATTTTAAATTTTATACACTTTCAGGGTGAAAATCTACTGTGTCATCTACTGTGTATTTTCAGGTGTCTGTTTGCACATATTTTATCTTTTTCCAAAAAATAAAAATATGTTAGGCCATTACTTGGAGGAGAAGCAATACCATCACCAATGGTGCCAAATTAAAACAAAATTTTATATGTCAGATGATCCTGGATGATGTATTAAATTGTTATATGTTTAAAATCCATTATGAGGGCTTCCTCTTCTTGCCAAAATGAAGTAAGAGAATCCTCATTTACCTTCTTGACTGAAACCATTAAAAATCCAGATTAAGTATTTAAAAGAAGAGTTTTTAAATATTGGACATCAGGCAGTGAAGAATATGATTCCTGAGTAAGAAAAACAAACAAGGTGAGTCTCACTGTATGGCCTGGAAACTTTCCAAACTGCAGCAGCAGGAAGAAGACCAGACAGAGCCTGGCTATTTCCCTGAATTGAGGAGACAGAGTTGGGAGTGCAGGAAAGACAAGGTGGCTGCAGTTGGAAGGGCAGAGGAAAGTAGAGAGCTGCACAAAAAACAAAAAATGAATAAACAACAAAAAAAAAAAACTCCAAAGATCTCCAAGACCCTCTGAGTCCAGTCTTAGCTAAGAATTGATCAGTTCATGAGTGTGAGGAAACTACTGGAGGCTGTAGAAAGAACCGCTTGAACAGATTAGAGGGAACAATCTCTGCAGTTTACACAGGGCTGGGAATAGCTTGTATTCTCACCAGCCACAGCCATAGAAAGTCTTGTAATTCACAAGATATCAGGCAGAGTACTCAGAGTAGGAGACAGAATGCCTCGTTAGTGGGGCAAACTCTAGACTAGACTAAACACAGATCCGGTCCCACCTAACACATCTGAAAAGTAAAACCCAAAAGGATCAAGAAACTTGTGTTCCAGAACAAAGCCTAAGAATGTTTATAGAAATACAAAAATATCCACCACCCAGCTAAGTAAAATTCTCTTTTGGTTGATATCCAAGGGTATCTAATCAAATATTACTAGGCATAAAAAGAAGCAGTAACAAGAAGAAAAATAAATCAATAGAAACAGATTCAGAAATTACACAGATGATAGAATTTGTAGACATTTGACCAGTTATTAAACAGCTGTTATAACGATATTGCATATGTTCTAGATGATAGAAGAAAGACTGAGAATGTTAAATAAAGACATATATCCAAATAAAATTTCTACTAGTGAAAACTACAACATCTGAAATAATAAATACACTGGGTAGAATTAGCAGCATGTTAGACACTGCAGTGAAAAAGATTAGATAACCTAAACACATAGCAATAGAAACTACATAAAATGAAATATAGATAGAAAAAAATGGACTATAGACTATAAAAGAAATAGAGCATCAGTGAGCTATGAGCCAACTTCAAGCAGGTACTATACATGTAATTGGAGTTCCTGAAGGAGGGAGAGAGGGGTGGAAGAGAAAAAATTATTTGAAGAAATAACAACATCTTTCCCAATTTTATGAAAGCTATTAACCCACTGATCTGAAAATTTCAACCAAACCCAAGTACTTGAATCAAGAATAATATAATCATATTACTTAAAAAGTGACAAAGAAAAAAATCTTAAAAGCACATATTTTATACAGATGAACAAAATTAACAGTATATTTCTCATTTGAAGCAACGCACTCCAAAATACAGTGAGGCAGTATCTATAAAGTACTTAAAGAAAAACAAATTATCATCCTAGCATTCAATACTCAGTCAAATTATTTTTCAAAAATGAAGGAGATGGTCAATGAATACAACATTGTAGAGAGATAGACTTGTAGATAGAAAGAATAAGAGAGATAAAAAGAATAAAATCTATTCTATAGCAATATAGGGACGCTAGAGTCGACAACAAATTACAATATAACTTCAAGTAGCTGGTTGAGAGGATATTGAATGATCCCAACACAAAGAGGTGACAAATGTTTGAGGTAAAAAATGTTAGAGTATTAGGGTACTCTAAATACCCTGATATGATCATTGTGCACTGTATAAATGTACCCAAATATCACACTGTATTTCATAAATATACATAATTATCATAGGTCAATTAAGACAAAATAAATTTATAAAAATAAAGGAGAAATAATTACCATTTTATACTAAAAGTGTTGAAAGAATTTATCACCAGCAGATCTGCACTGCAACTACTGTTAAAGGAAATACTTAAGATTAAAAGAAAATGATATCGAATTGAAATATGGATCTATGCAAAGGAATGAAGAACACCAGAAATGGGATAGCTTTCTGGATCTTGTAAAAGGATGTTAAAATTGAGATGACAATACAATAAATGAGTAGTAAAGAATTAGACAGATTCCCATGTGCAATATTTGTAACGGAAATGATAATGAACTATTTTTATGATTCTTTCATCCTCAGCTGGGTAAGATATGAAAAGTGATCAGAGACTTAAGAGGGAGGATTTGCTGTAGACTTTTGGGGGAGGAAGGATTTTTGCCACATAAGGATTCCCACCACATCCTTTGATGAGGAAAATGGAGCATTTTTGTTTCACCTCAAGCCTGGAGGTAGGGAGACTTCTGGGAACACTTGTAGAATTTGTAATTGGGGTCATGGAGGGTTTGCCCCTAACTCACATCTGAGAAAATTTAAGTTGGCTGTAGCTGCAGAACAGAAGTAAAAGTGTACTTGATTCTGACTCTTCAGGTTTCTAAGAGCAAGTGATATGTGAATGTTTTCTATGGTAAGCATTGGCTACAGAAAAAAGGCAAGTATGTCTTGATATTAGGTGCTGTCCAACAGAGCAAACTAGAGGGATGGTGAGACCATGTAACAAGTACATGGAATTGAATGCCAGATTCCAGGAAAAGGGGTTGCAAGTAGCTCTCTAGAATAGAGATGCACCTTTCCAGGTCAAGAGAATTGCAGGAAAGCAGTGCTGCAGCAGAAACTCATGAAAGTGCCCCAAGAATCAGCTGTAACCATATGCTAAACTCAAAGCGCAAAGTCGCTCACCGATAATTGCCCTATCCTTTCTCTCATCAACTTTCCCCATCTTCTAAAATTTTGTCAGGACACAAAACAACAGTTACCAAGTAAGGTAAGAGTTGTGTGGGAAGAGAAAGCAAAAATCAACCACAATACTTCCTGGAAGGCAGAAAACCACTAGTTACAGGTCAACATATAGGAAAAAGAAAAAGATGTATCCCTAAATGAAGATTGAGTTAAATTCCTCAAAATAGCAATAGACACCTTGTTTAAAAAGCAAAGCTAAGTTTATTGGAGGGAAAAACAAAATCATACTTTGCGTTATTTTTAAAAGATTATTTTGAAATCTGTTGTGTTTTGAAAAAAAACATAAATATATACATGTATCTACTTGTAGGTTTACGCTTTTTTTATTGGTTATGAATATTCATGGGGTACAAAGCAAATTGTCACCACTCGTGCCTAAGATGTGATGGCCAGATCCATACTGGCCGCATGCCCATTACCACAAATTGTGGTCATATCCCATCTCCCCTACCCAATTGTCCCCCTAATTATCCCCGACTTACCTCCCCCTCCCGCTTTCCCCACTCCACTTTGTAGCCCTAGGTACGTTCTCGCCCTCTGCAAGTCCAATGCACCACTGTGGTACAGACAGTTTTTGAAGGAGCACACAAGGAAATGGCAAGTGGTTTCTTCTGAAGAAAAAAAAAATGTTGAGAATAGGAAAAGGTTTTTCTTGCATATCTTTTAGACTGTTTGAATCTTTCTTCGCCCCTTACCACATGCATTGTGGCAGTCACTATTAATTGCTGCCCAACATGCGTTCACCCCTTCCTGCTAAGAGAACCTTGATTTTGTTCAAGACAATGTGTCCAGCCCCAAGTGAAGGACCTCAAATGATCTACAGTAGTCATGACAATGTTTTCCCCTGATTTCCTAGCCCTGCTTGGAACTAGAGGAAGCACGTATTTACTTCCAAAAAAAAAGAAATAAAAGGAAAAAATAGTCATCCAGAGATAGAATGCATAGCACTGCCCTTCTCTTTTCTCCTCTCTTCTGGCTGTAAATGCAGATTAATGGCTAGAGCTGTAGCAAACAGCCTATTGCCATCAGAAAAGAGCAAATGAATCACAGAGACTTTGATCCTGACATTGTGGAACCAGCAAATCAAAGCCAGAACTTTGACTTCTTATTTCCTAAGATCTCAAGTGTGTTACTACCAGCAACAGAAGCATCACTTGATAGCTTGTTAGAAATACAGAAGCTCAAGCCTCATCCCAGGTCTACTAAATCTGAATCACATATTGACAAGATCCCCAGGGAATTCGCACACACTTTTTTTTTTGGCAGCTGTCTGATATGGGGATCTGAACACTTGACCATGGTGTTATAACACCACGCTCTAACCAACTGACCTAACCAGCCAGCCCTCACACACACATTAAAGTATGAGAATCACTACTCTACAGTAAACGATCCCCTAGTTGATTAAAATGTTGTCAGGTATTATGTTAACTGACCTGAAATCGTTCATACTCATACAAATATGCATTGTATTCTCAACTGAAAAAATTTTAAAAGTACCTACGAAATATGTGTGTGTAGTATAATAATAAAAATATTTATATAAACTTTTAAAAAATGTTTAGGGGCTACTTATTTACTTACAGTACAGGTACAGAAGAGCAAACAACTAATAATGGTAAGAGAGGGGAATTCAAAATAATTTCAAATTAATTCCAAATGCCAAAGATTTTCCTCTGTGGCCCCCCTGTAGAAAAGTTGTGGCTTAATATTTTAAAAGCTTCAATAATGAGATGATACAGATATAGATATAAATATAGATTATACTAATCAATAAATTTTTTAAAGTTTTGCCCAATTATTCTTGCTTACTCTAGAGCTGAATTTTATCAGAGGTAGGCTCTGCAGTATTGTCCCAATCAAAATAGACTCTTTCTATATACAAAAAATTTTTTTTTTGGAAGGTGGCTGGTTTTTAAACTCAAGAGGCTGACTAAAAAGCACATACAAAAATCACCTGCATTTGGTAAAAACAAGCTCCCACCACTAGCATTTTCCATTTCCGCTTACTGCTCAATTGAACTGCTTATATGTCCTGGCTCTGCTGTAAAGAAAATTTGTGCTCGAATCCCAGGATTGATTCCACTGCAACAGGATTGTCAGCTGCACAATTCTGTAAAATTTTCCTTCCTTCTCCATTTACTTAACCCTAAGAGTTTGAAGTCTCCATTGCCAAAAGATTTGCACTAACAAAAATTTCACAGGATAACTAAGAGAAGCAGAAAGAGGTGTCTGAATCAATTGGTTTTGTGCCCATATTCTAAATCTATTTATACAATAGAAAATATGTCCATTTGATAAACCAAAAAGCTATACAGTGCATTTTATAAATATATTTTGCTAAATGTGCATGCAGGTTGAAGTGGAACAAGGCTCAGTGAATAACTAATACATGCAGTTTCCACCAAATAGGACATGGCATCATTGCCATTAAGATTTCCTAACCACATTTTCTAGAAAGAAGAGAGAAGAAGGACATAAAGGTAGCTAAACCTTTGTTTTCACTCTAATACTGAAAATATCGAAGTGATTAGAACTTCATAAAATCCCACCAAACTGGTTATACGTTGAAAAAGTATGTTCTTTTTTATTTTAATTTATGATTACCTTCAATAACCACTTCTAGTGGCTGTTCTTTAATAGGCAAAGTTTAAAGGCTATTGCTCATCTCATAGTATTCTACATTTTTCCACATTTTTTGCATGTCTATATTTGTATCTCCTACTCGACTATGAGCTCCATTCCTAGGATTTTGCCTGGCTTATAGTAAGCACCCAGTATTTATTTTTTCTTTTTTCATGTAGTTAAGTATTTTCATTTAGTTGGGCTTATGCCATTTCTAGTGCTTATGGAATTACAGTTGCTCTGCTATGCTTGTATGATTCCATTTTATCCATGGATGTGCAAGAATTCTCTTGCTTGCTTCTCAGAGACTGGTTTTGAAAGAGGAAACCAGGACTGAAATAGTAAATTTTCCTGGGGCTTAGTGTTATTAAAATATGTGACCCTGGATTCCTTTCTGCAAATAATTAACTGAAAGATTCTGGATAATCCCCTAACCTCTCCGGGCTTCATGTTCCCAGTAAAGTGGGAGTTTTGCTCCAGATTCGATCTCCAGGGTCCCCTCCATCTTTAACCTCCTGAGTTCTCTACTTTTCCTCATCTTCCTCCCCCATCCTCACCACCTGTCATGGCCATGCACTGGCCTGAGAAAAAGTTTAGATGGGGACATTCAGTACATGTTTCATAACACTGAAAATCCAATTGCTCGGGCCTTCCTAGCATGATTATTTTTAAAACTATACGTAAGAGGTAGAAGGCAAAGTACGACTTTTAATGAGTAGACACTAAATTGTCATACCTTTAAGCAATGCTCCAATTCAGAAACAGATTTCTCTTCCAAGATTAATTACCACTGTCTGACAC
>NW_007726695.1:570931-572525 GCF_000696425.1 Galeopterus variegatus | reverse complement strand
CTCCCCCATCCTCACCACCTGTCATGGCCATGCACTGGCCTGAGAAAAAGTTTAGATGGGGCCATTCAGTACATGTTTCATAACACTGAAAATCCAATTGCTCGGGCCTTCCTAGCATGATTATTTTTAAAACTATATGTAAGAGGTAGAAGGCAAAGTACGACTTTTAAAGAGTAGACACTAAATTGTCATACCTTCAAGCAATGCTCCAATTCAGAAACAGATTTCTCTTCCAAGATTAATTACCACTGTCTGACACTATTACCCATTGAAATATTTTATAAGCCCACAATATCAAGAGTTTCAAACAGTGTCACACACCAGCAATTCTTATTACTGGAAACATGAATATGACAATTGAATATGATGTTGAGGGGGAAAGCTGCCCCCAGGCGGTTTTACCTGGCCCAACCATCACTTTTGCAGGGGATGATGACAGCTGGCACTGACCTTGGCAGGACTACTTAGGACATCCTTCTATTAGGTTAAGGTTTCTTTTAAAATGCTTTGGAATTCAGGAAGTAAAGAGGAATTCTGTTGTGAACAACAAATGTGCTGCTTAGTGTCACCTTTTCTATTTCTTGACACATACATATGCATAGCAATTGCCAGAGAAAATCTCTTTTCCCTTCTAATTGGATTGAATTACTCCTAGATCTGTCTTCTAGTCCCCAAAAGCAATAATGAGGGGGTGGAATACCTTAAGCTAAAAGGTAGAATTATTTAAAATACTCACAAACTGATTCTAATGCCAAAGGTGGTATTTACTGTCTCTCTCTTTCTCTCTCTCTCTCTCTCTGTCTCCGTCTCCACCCCCTGCCCACCCTGTCTCCCTTCCTTTCCTTTTTTTTTTTTTTTAAATGAATTTCCTTGGTTACATTTTTGCTTACAGACATCTAATTATTTTTTTGTCTTTGGTGTATAACTCTGCATGTGTGGCACTGAACTGTGCTAAAGCACAGGTCAGTAGGAGCCCCTGTGTTAGGAGAGCCTTGCTGTCTATTTTTGCAAGCATTTTCACCCCATCTCTTGCGCTATGCAGATCCTGGGCGTGGAGAAGAGAAAGGAAGGAAGCTGCCTTGAGGCAGAACCTGTTTTTTGCAAATTAGAAAGGCTTTCTCATTCAGGGCTCGCGTTTGCCTTTCTTTGCCTTTTCAACATTCTTTCCCACTCCGTTCTCTCTTCTTTCTTCTCTCTCTCTACCCGTAGTTTTCTTATCAAATCCCTCCTGTAAGTGGGGAAGATTGTGGGCACAAAACCATTAAGAGGATGTATGTAATGCATCATTTCTCCTAACTAACTAAATTATTAATGACAAAGTTTTAGATTCTGCTTTATCTGTACTTTTGAATAATTCTTAGGAGCAGGATGCCCTCCTATCCACTCTTAGCTCATTCTGCATAAGCAGCTATCTATCTTGAAGCTTGTTTTTTCTAGAACTATTCTGGAATAGTCGATGGTACCTAGAGCCTCTTCCTCTTTCCCATTTTTTTCAGTGTCTCCGCACATGTATCCTCTCCATTCACACACAGACATACGCACATGGACCTCCATCTTCTGTTTATTGGCTGGGTCATCATTCCTCTCACTCATG
>NW_007726695.1:568594-569695 GCF_000696425.1 Galeopterus variegatus | reverse complement strand
TGGCTTATGTTCCTTTGCCAGAACAAGAGAGAGACACCGAACAACAATGCTCATCACATAAGATTAATTTCAAAGAGCCACAGAATTCTGAGTCGATGAACAGGACAGTGAAGATATCCTGCCATTAAGATAATATTGCTCTTTGGTGACTTTGAGATCCTTTTTATGTGGCATGAATGCTAAATTGTTGCATGGTATGAGCTTATTCATAATTTAAAAAGAAAAAAAAGACTTCATGCTGTGTGCTCTTCAAACTCTCTCTAAATAGTGCACTGTTTGCCCCATAAAAGGGTAAGAGGAAAGGAACAAAAGCAGTTGCCCCAAAATCTGGAGTGTACTGAACCTTTGCGTGAGTAGTCTACAATGAAACAAGAAAGGCAAACTCTAGATTAGAAGGAGAAGTAGTGTTTTTTTTCTACAGTTAACAAATATTCATAAGTAACTATAAATAAAAGGATGAGTCAATCAGTCCCTGTCCTCAGGAGGTCTTGTATCTAGTATCAGAGAGAGAGAAAAACAAACACACATCACACAGGCAGCATGCAATGGCAAATCAGGTAAGTGCTCAGAATGGAGGTTACAGGGTGCCATTAGAGCATATAAAAGGGGATTGATATGTTTTGAACATAGCCAGCACCATTTTAGGCAACGCCAAGCACAAAATGGCTGCCAGCCCCCACCCCCTTTTCCTTACGAGAAGCCTCGTGACTTCTGCAAAATAGAAACCCTACTGGCTTCTGCATAGGTGCAATTTTCCACCCCGGTTGCATCAGCCAGGTGGAGTTTCCACACTAGTCTAATGCTCCTCCTCAATTGCATCAGCCAGCCCTGGCGCCCTACAGCCTATATAAGCTCTCCCACCCCAACGCCTGGTGCTGCTCTCCATTTTGAGTGCAGCCCGGCAGATTCCTTTTCTTTAATAAAGCTTGATCAGTACCTGGCATTTCGGCTCACTTTCTTTCAGGGATCATGACCTAGTTTACTAGGCCCAGGAAGAAGAGAAAGCAACATTTCAGCTGTGATCTGAACTTTAACTAGTGCTGTGGATTGAATGTCCCCCCAAAATTCATCAAAGTTTAAATTGTGTTCCCCAAAGTTCCA
>NW_007726695.1:565874-566799 GCF_000696425.1 Galeopterus variegatus | reverse complement strand
AGCACTATTTGCTGATACAGGGGTCACTCCAGCAGGATTGTTGGGGATTTTGTAGAGGACAAATTGAACTTGGAGTGAAAGTGGGCAGTTTACTATGGAGTTCTAGAATTCAAAGGAAAAGTTTGATCTAGAGAGATTGAAAATTAGAAATTGTTGGCACATAGGTAAATTGAAGCCCTGGCAAAGAATAAAGAGAAGAGAAATTTAAAAAGTGGGGAATGCTAAAAAGGGATAGCCCCAAATAAGGATATATGCAAAATAATGGGATCTAGCTGTCAATCAGCAGAGAGTAATGTCTCTTAGTGGGAAAAGAGTTAGACTTTGAAAGAAGAAAGTAATACATGTAGATGGATATACACTCAGTTAGAGAATATTCCAAGAAGATGAAAAGAAAAGAACTGTGGACAGGGACCAGAATTTAACTTTTTTTTTTTNGGAAGAAATGGAAGTATTTCAGTCATCTTAGTATACAAATGAGCATACAGACTATACAATGGAGAATAAATTAGAGGGTGGAAAGAACAGATATGGGCAGAATGTTTAGCAGGCACCATACATACTTACAGTATTCACTTGACAATCACTTATAATTTGGAATAGGATGGTGCTTGTAAAGATGGAGATAAAGGGAAAAACCAGAGATACTTAGGAGATGATATATATATGGCTTGATGTAGATTGAATGTGGGGCAAAGAACAAGGAGGAGCCAAGGTCGGCAGCACTATTTGCTGATACAGGGGTCACTCCAGCAGGATTGTTGGGGATTTTGTAGAGGACACATTGAACTTGGAGTGAAAGTGGGCAGTTTACTATGGAGTTCTAGAATTCAAAGGAAAAGTTTGATCTAGAGAGATTGAAAATTGGAAATTGTTGGCACATAGGTAAATTGAAGCCCTGGCAAAGAATAAAGAGAAGAGAAATTTA
>NW_007726695.1:497397-565786 GCF_000696425.1 Galeopterus variegatus | reverse complement strand
TTTTTTTTTTTATATCTTTCATAGCAAAATAAAACTGTACCATCCACAAAGCAGGAGTTTACAGAGGAAGAAAACAGCAATAAAGAAAGGACCGAAAGAGTATTTTGACAAGGTTTTTAAGTGGGGATTGAAGAAGGTAATTCCTCATTTAAAGTGTTTATGTTGCTGTCTGTTTTAATAAAGGACTCTTGGGGGTGATTTGGGTAACCTGAAGTGGTCAAACACATTTATTCATATCTGGTTAAGGCAATGACTGTAAGAAAATAATCTGAGTGATTCATTTTCAGAAATGACTTATCTGAGGATGTTTTATTGAGATGGTAATTAGTTACTAGCCCCTTTTGTTATCTTCATTCCCTGGTGTTTCTCCCTTTACAGGGCTTTAGCAGGCCTTTTTCACCAGCTTGTCCTCAGCCCTCAGACAAAGGAATTCCTTGCAAGGGGATAATAAATCTTAGGCATTGTTCAGGAAGATTGTGCATTCTGTAGTACTAAGCCAATGAGGAAGTCGGGGGAGAGATTTGCACACTAGGGAATAAATTGCTCGATGTAACTGTTCCGTGTGTGCCTGCCCTTCAGACACCCGATCTTGCAAGGCCGTAATTAAAGTCTCGCTTCACTGTACCTCGTGTCTCCGTGTCCATCCTTTGGCACTGGATGGGTGAGGGTGTTTCTCACAATGACCACTGCTCTTTTAACCATTTGAGAAGATGTCAGGGAAGAAATCAAAAGGAAAGTTCAGTTTAGAGGAAATGATAATTAAGCTTATTACAGAGCATATTAATACCATGAATATCATATTTCCTCAGGTATAAAAAGAAATACATCTGCCTCAGTTAATTTTATTTAATTACTCATTTACCATAAAATATCAAGAAGTTAAATATGTTAAAATAAAACCAAATTACCACTTCCCTTCAAGTTGGGGTTTTTATTTTAATATTCCACCAGAAAGTTTATGTGCTTTCACTCAAGACTGCTGTTAGAGCAATAGGTGAGATAATGTCCTTTCAGGGAAGGAGACTGATGGACTCTACTTTCCTTGAAAAAAAGCATTAAAATAATTTTTAAAAAGATAAAATGTGTTTACTCAGTTTCTTTTAAATATTCCACTCATTCTTAAGAAAAATTACTTTTTAAAACAGGATATATTTATCTTAACCATCTACATTTTGTGCATATTCTAACTGAAATTCAACATTAATATTATCCTTCTTCTGAAAAGAAGATTAAACACACGCAGTCATGCGTAGGTCACCACGTACGTATACTAACACAAGGCAAATTATATGTGGTTAAACATTCTACTAGCATCTATGTCTCTCTTTCCCCCTCCAGACTGCTGTCTGGACCACTGACCAAGGCAAGTTTGTTGCCATTGACCATGTTGCTAGGGTGGAACTGGAAAATACAATACACCAAAACTTCAGTTGTTTTCATTTGGAACCCCCATTGATTTTATATACAACCAGAATCTAATTTGTCCCTCTGTCTCTTTTATTCCTTCAACTATATTATATTAGTTTTCCTCTCCCACTCTATCCTAACCTCTTTCTAATGAATATTTTTTGTCTCCTCAACTCCCGGCAGTACTTGGCACAATGTGTGCTCATAGTAGGTGTTCAACATATAATGCATTTTGTGTATGTGTGTGGGTCAATGTGCATTTAGGTTAAAAGTTATTATTGTATAGTATAATCAGAAAGCAAAGATGGCAAAATCTTGATGCTAGACTTCAGTATCAAGTTTAGAAGTTTAGATTTAATGCTGTAAATAAGTGGTCACTCTTTGGACCTTGAGTAATGGTGTTTGATATCAAATTCATTTCGTGAAAAATGTTTCCTCCCACAGACTATAGATGTAATTCTCTGTTAAAAATATTTTCAAAGAGTCATGAAAATAAAACAGGCATCCTCTAGTTATTTCCTGGCTCTAAGAATCAGTCACTGCTAAGATCCTGAAAACATCAACATCCAGCCAATAACTTTAACAAGAGATCACTCTCAGCTAATAGATATTCGAGCTGCCTCTGTCCTGACTCCACACACATTCCTACCCTCGCCACAGCTGCCCAGGAGCCTAAGAAGACCAAATCTAAGCCCTGCCTGTAACATTCTAGCTCAGGAGCTGAGCTCTATTCCCTCAATAAAAACAAATACCATGGAATACAAAATGACCAACAAATGGAAAGAAGTAAATGTGTGTGTGTGTGTGTGTGTGTGTGTGTAGTGTGTACACACACACACATATATCAAGGTTTGGATGGGAAATTCAGATAGAACTATTTGAGACAAGATTTTCTGCTTTGTATTCTTGTCATCTTTATAGATTGTGGTACTTAGAGGAGTTTTAAGGAGAAAAGGAGAAGATATATGCAACACGTGTATCAAGAAAAATAAGCTTTCTTTTTACAGTAACGCACCATTTCTTATAAAATCAATATATCAGGAAAATAAAATGTTAGGGAATGTTGCATAATAAAGAATTGGCCTGGTATTTGTCCCAGATTCCTGGAATGGAGTATCTAAAAGTTTGGAATTTACATTGAAGTGTCGCATTTGGGAATCTCCAAGACCTCAACTATGTGTCTTGTCATTTGGCTGCTCCTGATTTGTATCCTTTATAATGAAACTATAATTGTAAGTCCAGCATGTTCCTGAGTTCTGTGAATCATACTAGTGGATTATCAAACCTAAGGGGGTAGTGGGAAGACTTGAATTTGTAGCCATTTGGCCAGAAGTGCAGGTGGTCTAGGGACCCCTAGAGCTTATGTCATGGGGTCTTGTGGAGAACCATACTGTGACTTGAGATGTCTGCACTAACTGCTGGTAGTTAGTGACAGGACTACATGACAGGATGGCTAGCCAACTGAGAAAAAAATTTTAAGTGCTTAATTATTAATTCTCATCCATGAAGACTTATATTAAGCTTTGTAAAAGCATTCCCAAACAAAGAGAGTATTTCAGTTGGAGCATCTATTCCACTGCAGTGAGCCATGTCTGGTAGTGTTACTCAGGTTTTATCTTTTTATCTTCCCCTGCTTCTGTCATGAAAATGGGATAAGTAATTCAAACAATGTGAATTATAGTCATTTTCTGATAAGGTATGCTGATAACTGTGACATTGGGAGCATTTACAACTTACAATAAAAAAAATTTTTTTTAAATTGTCAGGCTGACCTAATCCACATGAAGTAAAGAACACTTTCTTTAACTTATAATTCTTGATCTTCACATTTCTCCATTGAAAAAGAGCAATTTCCTATTTGCCTAGATAACCCTCTTCAAAGCCCCCATGCTTATATTTAATTTACTTAGTAAACTCAGCCTCCATTATAAAGTTAACTGAAACTAAATTTTGAATAAGTGCATTTCCAGCTCTGATTTTGACCATTAGCCATGCATATTATCTGCATGGCCTAAAATTGGAGTGATCAACAAAATTTTCAAAGTTCCCATTGACAGTTCAGTAAAAGAATACACCTTCCTCTATTGATTAATAAGAATTTAAATAAACAATAATCTAATAAACTAATCTAACTTATAATTTTATTCAGTTTTCTTTATAAGTAACATCATAACTAACTTTTCATTTAATAGTTTACCAATAATAATAGGTACAGTACACAAATTTCTCCTGATAATTTTTGTTTGTTTGTTTTTTCTAATATAATTCTTATTAGTTGTTTCTCCCTACAACAAATCTTTAACTTGTAATCTTTCAAACTCTTTCTCAATAACTACGTGTGTGTATATGTATGTATACACGTACGTGCACGCATATGCTCATTCCAATTCCCTAAACCGTATACCTTTTACGTCACTTGAATGTACTTGGGGAGAGGGAGCTCAAAACAAGTCTTTTAAGTTATTAAGGTGGCAAAATCCCCTACCTTTATTACCAGACCCCTGTAGCAAGACTAAAAATAAGAATAAAATAAAATTGCTGTCCTGTTTAATACCACAAAGCCTGGATTTTGAAATGCAACAAGTCAGTAATTTTGGATTAGAACACTGTTACCTACCAAGTATTCTTGATGACTGCTTTGTGCCTTATTGATATTCCCTAGGTTCCCATTTTTCTCTGGGAAATAGTCTTCAAAGTATAACTAATGGTTTTCTAAAAATTCTCCTCTAATCCTCCAAATGTTTTAGAAATAGTACACTCATCACCAAGTTACTCTGACTCAATGACTCAGATGTGCAAACTTCTTGTTTCTCCAGCTCAGTGGCAGACAACCATGAGCTCATCTTGAAATTTTATATGAATACAGAGGTGGGTTTTATAACAAGTACGAGATCAGGGAATATCCATAGAGAAATGGGCCAGCTTTTGGCAGATTTGATGGCAAGAATGTTTAAGAAATTACCAGTAACTGCAAAGGCTTGATGGCAGAAAATCAAGCCCAAATGTCAGCATATTTTTTCTTTTAGTCCTCAGTTTAGGAGTCACTTTGATCAGTAATTAAGAGCAAGGAATGAGCACAGGTATATAAGAAATTGAAATGATATTTCGCATTTCACTTTTTTATATGCTGAAAATATTATTAGCCAACTGCCATAAAATAATGCACAGCACCATCTAGATGAGGTAAGAGCCCTATGTGACTTCTACTCTGAAGGTCTTAGGAATGAACTATCACAAAATTTTAGAAATTTTAGAAATTTTTGATTAAGGTAAAATGAACATCAAACATCTCAAAATGCTCTGCCAATTTGCACACAGTGCAACATCAAAAATTGTACCTTTACTACTTATGATATAAACCATTGTATATTTATAATATAAAAGCCCATATATTGAGAAACTCCAGTGATTTGGACTAAATTATAGGCCATTCTGATTTAGAGAAGTATTGATGTTATAAACTACCATTTTAAAGGTAGATAGCTATAATAAATATGGGGGAGGGAAAATGCTGTCTCTTCTAGGTCCCTGAAAGGCCTCTCTTAATAAATTACCAGAACAAAGTTAAGGGGAAGTCTCAAGACCACACTCACTTCTGACATCTATTCCAAGTTCAAGATCTCCAAGACCATCTTCAGGTTTGCTAATTTGCTAAAAGAACTCACAGAAATCACTGAAAGCTGTTATACTTGTGGTTATGGTTTATTACAATGAAAGGATATAGGTTGAAATCAGCCAACAGAAGAGAAGCATGAGACGGAGTCCAGAAAAGTTTCACACTCAGAGCTTCCAGTTGTCTTCCTCTAGTGGAGTCATGGACAGTACTTTTTCCTGGAATGCGTGATAATATACATGGAGTATTGTCAACCGGGGAAATTCACCTAAGCCTTGAGTCCAGCCAATAGACTTGGTCAACTGCCCATGTGGCTGTCCCTTAGTCTCCTGGTCGAGCTGACACCATGTCATCTAAAGCCGCCACCACAAACCACATTTAGACTACCTGGTACAGCCCAAGGACCCCAGGTAAACAAAGACATTCCTCTCATTAACAAGATATTCTAAGAGCCTAGAGATCACTTTTCAGGAACTGAGGGAAAAAGCCAGACCTTTCTTTGGGTAAAGTTCATTTTTTACTACACAGTCAGGAATACTTTTTTCTGATTCAGATGTTAATCTTGCCTTTAAAGTTTCAGTTTTAAATTTTTTAAAACTTTAAGTTTCAAATTTAAATTTTTGCTTACTCACATTTTAAAGAGTTCTTCAATCATACATGCCTATTATGAATGAAGAATTTATCAAAATAAGGTATCATCCACATTCCTATCTTATTTTTCACATATTTTAAATTAATGACACCAACATCAATTAAGTTTCGCTATGTTTTAAAATGTATTAACATGTTTACAATTCCAAAGACACCATCAAAAACTATCTGTCTGCTATGGAGAGAGTATAACATGTCAATAGTAAAGAAACAAAAGCTATGGTGTAATATTTTTTCACCAAAAAGGAACACATTGTGAAGGATATACAGCACTAATTTGCTTAAAAGACACTGATGTCTCTTAACAAAGCATGTGTACGTAGGAAATTATCTCATATCAATCCATATTTACCTTTACGGCATTAAAACAAAACAATGACATATTTTTGCTCATATACACATAAAAGTGCTGTTTCGATATATACTGATTTTTTTTTAAGCATTTTGTTTCTGAAAAGAATATTATATATCAGAATTCCTAATACAACTCATCTAAAGCTCTGACATGGCTCCAAAGAGCTATTGTATATCCACGTATGCTAATAGACAGTTAATTAAAGTAACTAATACAAAATGAAATAAGAGCAACTACAATCAAAAGAAATCAAGGACTAGAGACCCTAATGCACTAATCCCTTTGGAAGAATAACCCAGAGAGGAAGTATCATTATCATTGCAACACTGTGTTCTTCATGCATATTTTATGTACTAAGTTTTTCACATACTTTAGAGGTTAGCAGTGCATTACATTTTTGTCTGCTGCTTGATTTAACAGAATGAAATGCCCTAAAGGCATTTATTAAAACCAGAGGAGTAAAAAAATGTGATTACTGTTAACCTCTGCCTGTTACTTATAAAGCCTTTCATAAAGCAAGTATCAGAGTGCACTCCAATCAGAAAGTGAAATAGGAGCTGTTCTGTCACTTAACACTCACTGCTATTTAGCATTTAAACATTAACATTAAATAGGTCTGTGTCAGCTTGAACCATGACATCTGTACCCTAATTTTCAACTTTCAGAGTACAAATATGTTAATATTTTGTAATTATCCAGACCTATAAAGTACTTTCAGCAAATACTGAGGGTTTTTTTGTTTGTTTATTTTGTTTTGGTTTTTAACTAAACGTATGTAGTATCATTTGTGTGTAAAGTACTATGGAATGCTGGTTCTCCAAATATCACCAACACAACTCTGTTGATAAGACAATTCTAAATTTTTTGCTCACTATGGTAAAGAACACCAGCCTGACAAAGATTCCTTAATGTCTCAGAGGGAAAAAGGCAAGGTCAGAATTTACTGAGAGAAGTTTGGTTTTATCTGGGTCTTTATGTGAGGAAATTGATTAGAATCATGTAAAGATCATAATATCACAGTTTAGAATTGCTGGAAACAGCAGGGTGAGGATTTTCAGACCAAGGTTTGGGGAATTTTAGAGCTTAAAGAATTTATGAAGCTGTATGGTGCTTCTTATTGAAAAGTTGATAGGTCTTTCTGGAAGCTTCCCTTAGCAAAATCTCCTGGAATAATAAGGTTATGCTAATTATGGCAATGTTATAGTAAAGTCATGTTAAGTAGACAGCAGCTGCCTTGAAGGTGGGTAGTTCTGGTTGTTAGTGTTCTATTTGTTATCAAGGGAAGTAACAAAAATAATGCACTGCAATGTCTATGTCTTCAAAGGCATGTCTATAAAATGGAATTATAGCATAAAAATTATAGATGTGTTTAATCAGCTTAAACAGGCGTATGAGATGAAACTTGAGATCCATGCAATAGATAAATTAGGCAGGGGGTTCTAACACTCATAATAAATACACATTAGCAAAAAAACTGAGTAAAATTATGTTTGATAATAAATGTCTTTGTGCTTTAAAAAACAGAATCTGACTATATCGCTCAGAGCACATATCATTAGGAATCTAATTGCGTAGAATGGCACTTGAAATGTCCTGCTGTATGGAAGCAGTAGGAGAAAGAGAAAGGAGAGTCAGATAAAGTTCACTGGCAATGCTTAATAAAGGAAATAAATAGTGAGAGTTTTGGAAGTAAAGTGGGGAAAATGATGTCTTTAACAGTACAGACTAAATTACATACAATATATAATGCAAAGGTCTTCTGCTTGAAAGAAAGGGCAGACATCAGAGTTGAAGCAAAGCATACATTTACATGTGGGAGGGACAGTCAAGAGATTAATATTTTGAACTTTAAGATTGAAAGGTTCAGAAAGAACCAATACTGGGCCGGCCCCGTGGCGCACTCGGGAGAGTGCGGCACTTGGGTGTGCAGCAACGCTCCCGCCGCGGGTTAGGATCCTATATAGGGATGGCCGGTACACTCACTGGCTGAGCACGGTACAGACGACACCAAGCCAAGGGGTTGCGATCCCCTTACCGGTCATGAAAAAGACAAAAAAAAAAAAAAAAAAGAATCAATACCGAGATGAGAAATCAGGCTAGAAGGAGTTTATTGGCACAGGCAGCATGGCAAAGGCATAGAGACAGAACCAAGCTTCACCTCCTATGGGGGGTCGAACTTATATTTCTTCTTGTGGAGAGTTGTATTGTTCTGATTGGCCATAGCTTATGTTAATGAAGAGTTAAATGAAATATCCAGTGGGAGTTGCTGAGGTCTTATGTTAATTAGGTGATTTTTAGGTTTGAAAAAAAAAAAAAAAAAAAAAAAAAAAAAAAAAAAAAGAATCAATACCGAGATGAGAAATCAGGCTAGAAGGAGTTTATTGGCACAGGCAGCATGGCAAAGGCATAGAGACAGAACCAAGCTTCACCTCCTATGGGGGGTCGAACTTATATTTCTTCTTGTGGAGAGTTGTATTGTTCTGATTGGCCATAGCTTATGTTAATGAAGAGTTAAATGAAATATCCAGTGGGAGTTGCTGAGGTCTTATGTTAATTAGGTGATTTTTAGGTTTGCAATTATTCATTCCCTTAGTATCTAAAGTAGGGTTTCAAAGGGGACAATGGCATTGAGTTCTGTTGTGGTTACAAGTTCCTTTGTCTTTTATTTTACAGGGAAGTCCCATAGGGCAGGAACCACCATTTTGAGTATCTTTGGGTGGCACCATCTTAAGTAGTCCTCCCCAAACCTAATAAAGATAGATTATACAAGTGGTAGGGGACTTTGGGGGCCTGATAAGGTGAATGCTGTGATGAAAACACAAAACTCTTCTCAGGCTTTCTCTCTTCACACCTGCTACAGAAGATTCCTTCTAAGGACTATATACCTCCTTTTTGGTTCAAATGAGGGATGCGTAACTGGTGTTGGAGTTCAGAAATCGATACCCCAAGGTATGGAGCTATGGCATGCTGAGAACTTTGAGTTAAAGGAAATTGAACAGCCTTAGAAGCTGCCTCAGAATCAAGGTCTCTCTGACCTTTCCTTGTTTTTGCTCCCAAGTACAGGGAGGAACTCTCTCTGAAGCTCTCTTGTTTGAGAAAAATTCTTCCGAAAGAAACACAATTGCCTTCAATCCTCTGTATGAAATCTCAGTAACTGGAGAATAATAACTTGTATTGCAAGAGAGGAGACAGGAAGTTTCCATGCCCAGACACCACACTTGGACGGATTTTTCACCTATTCTTTCAATTATTTTTCTAAGGGGTGTTATCTGAGAGACTTTATCTGCATATTAAGACAACCTCTGTTCATCATTTTCTTCCTCCCCTCACTCTTCCATGGCTTGTGTCACCACCTCCCCATCTGCCCATCAGAAGCCCCTATTTCATTCTATAACTCAGAGTTCTATTCAAGCTTCAGTCATCTGACCCTTCTTTGAGTTTTATATTGTGTGGCTCCCATGCACTTGTTCACGTAACAAATATGTTTATCCTTTCTCCTGTTAATCTGTCCATTGTCAATTCATTTCAGTGTACTTAATTATCAAACTTTCAACTGGGGGAGGAAGTTTTCTTGACCCCTACAGTGGAGAGAGGACTGGGGAAATGGGAGAGTTTTAAATTTATTTACAAAAAAAAAAATAATGAAAATATGCATACAGGAAGAAAGAAAAGATCCTGAAGGCAGGAAAAATAATTATTGGCAATGAGAGAGAGCAGAGAGAGAAAGGTGCCTTAGTCAGTCCAGGCTGCTATAACAAAATGCCGTAGATTGAATGACTCATAGACAACAGAAGTCCAAGATCAGGGTATCATCATGGTCGGGTTCTGGTGAAGACCCTCGTCCTGGCTCACAGATGGCCATCCTTATATTGCATCCTCACATGGCAGAGAGAGAGAGAGGAAAGCAAGCTCTCTCATGTCTTTTTATAAGAACACTAATCCCATTTACGAAGGCTTTACTTTGGTGACCTAATTACCTCTCAAAGGTCCCACCTCCTAGTATTGTCATATTGGGAATTAGGATTTAACATATGAATTTGAGGGTACACAAACATTCACTCTATAGCAAAAGGAAAAGAGAGAAAGGAAAAAGAGAGAAAGGTGGAGACTGACAGAGAGAGAAATAGGGAAGAGGTGAGAGAGAGAGTAGTAAGAGGCCAAAATTTCAGAAGAGTTGTTAAAGAGTCATGGCTGTAACAAGTGTGACTTGGGGAGAGATGTCTAATAAGGATATTAGGCAGTTTTGCTACGTGATATGTTGTGCTTTTTCATTTCCATTCTAACCCCAGGCACACAAAATGAATGAATGCATCACAATGTCAAGATAGGTCTTAAAGAAAGAAAAATTTCCATGCAACAATTGAGCAAGGAAAATCCAGATCACTTATTATCGAGCTTTTAAGGGGAATGAGGTCCCCATTAAAACAAAACCCAACACTCTTAAAGGCTTGGGCAACAAAGAGCTTCTGAAAGGCATTTCTACATGATAAATTTGGGGGGGGGAAGAGAAGAGAGCTAATCTATTGAGTGTACACTGTGTGCCAAACACAGTATTTTTTGTAACATTTTGCTGTTCTCACAGTACCATAAAATGAGTATCAATATCCCACATTACAGATGAGGAACTGGACTTCTTAGTCACTTAGTCAACATATTATGCAATCCCAACTTTTCTCAAATTGATTAACTTCTGATAGACACTAAACCTTGTGATAGGACAGAGACGGGGAAATGGCAGTCACTCTTCTTTTGAATCTTGAATTCACTACTCTCAATTTGTAAGAATTTGTCAACTGCTTGAGTATATCTGTCTTACCTTGAAGCAATTTCTGTCATTAAAAGCCGTGGGTAGCAGATGAGAAGGAGGCAATCAATAGTCCCTAGGAAATAAGTTTCAGTTTGGAGGGGGAACTCATTTCCAGTTTCTGTCTCCAAGTTTCTCCCCTGTATCCTCCTTCCCCAGTTAAGTCTCCAGATAGCTGTTATACCCTGAGCTGGCAGAATAAACTGCGAGGTAATGTTCATCCAGAGCACTGGTAACACATTGAAGTGAAAAAGAAAAATTCAAGGAGGAAGACAATATAGAAGTTACACTGAACCACAGTTTGAAGAAAGATTGTGCTGACAAGAAGTTCTAGAAAAAAAAAACAGAAAAACACTAATGATCACAAATCAAAGGGTATTTGGATAAGGTAGAAGGAACACTCAATTCCCATAATGAAATGTAGCTGTGGATAAAATTGACAATTATATACATTAGTGGGACTTTTAAATATACTCATTATGAGAAAAAAAGTAAAGGTCATACTTTATTAATTTTAGTCACAAACCACTTTCTCGTCTCTGTAAATAACATAAGTAAATATACAAATTAAATGCATGGCACTTGCTTTTTATTAAAAAAATGCACAGTAGAATGATCACTAATTTCTTAAAAGCCACCTATATAGCATCGTCTCTGTAAATAACATAAGTAAATATACAAATTAAATGCATGGCACTTGCTTTTTATTAGAAAAATGCACAGTAGAATGATCACTAATTTCTTAAAAGCCACCTATATAGCATTGGTTCATGGTATCTTCTACACCCTGAAGTAGGAAGAGCTGCATTCATTTAACAAAATAAGGGGTGGGGTGAGACACCACAGCCAAAATATAAGGAATAATAGGAAAATAGCATTACCGCTGAGGACGCAGGTAGGTATTATATTATGCAGGGTCTTGTGTGTCATTGTAAGAATTTTGGACTTTATCGTAAGAGCAACAGAAAGGCATAGAGTTTTAATCAAAACAGTAACAACATTAGGTTTTTATCTTGAAAGATCATTCTGGCTGCTGTATGAATAATGAATCAGAAAGAGTTATAAAAAAAGTGTGGTCTTTTGGAAAGCATTTAGGAGACAACTGCAGAGTGTTAGAGAAAGGTGACATTGGTTTGAACTAGAAATGTACCAGTGGAGATGGAGAGAAAATAAGAGCTGAAAACATTAATTAGAAGATGGTTTCATGAATATGTGGGGTAAGAGAAGTGTTGAGAATGTATTTCAGGCTTTAGGCATGAGTAATTGAATGTGCTGAGCGAGGAAATACTGAGTGAAGGTCATTAGTTCAGTTTTGAGGATGTTGACTTTGAGGTGCTTGAAAATCATCCAAATACAGATGAAATGTGGGTAGATAAATAAGATCTTGTGTTCAGAGGGGAGGTAGAAGCTACAGATAGGAACTTGGAAACCATCATAATATAGATAGAAACTGAACTCATGTAAGTAGAAGAGAGAATCCAGAGAGACAAAATAGAATGAAAAGAGAAGATTACTAACGATGAGCCTGAGAAAATCTAACACTTGGATTTTGGGAGGAGGATATTTCAGAAAAGATGATTATAAAATAGGATCCAGAAGCATGACAGGCAAACAGGAATCACTGAAACCATGGTGTGACATATCCTGGTTATTTGTCATATATTGTTTTTATTCTTTGCATCAGCTGTACAAGAGTAAATGAGAAAATGGATGAATGGTAATCACAAAAATATTTGCTGTGGAGAGAAATTAAGCCTGAGGAGGTAGAATCACATTTAAGTCAGTCAACATCACATGAATGGTAATCACAAAAATATTTGCTGTGGAGAGAAATTAAGCCTGAGGAGGTAGAATCATATTTAAGTCATAAGTTACTCCGAAGCCTAGGTGAGAACATAACCTAGAAAAGCCTGACAGGCAGACAACACCAGTCATTAGCACCACTGGAGAAATATGGAAGCAGTTTCTTTTTACTACAAACATGTATTTTAATACTTCTTAACTTTTTAAAAAATCAAATATACTAGAAGAATACTAAAGGAAAAAACATTTTTACTTTTTTTCTTTCCTTCTATTTTAACACCTTACCTATCAAAGCTAAAATTAATTTGTTTTTAAGGAAGATTAAAATTGTGGTATTTAAACATTTCAGTTCTTTTCCACTAGTGGTTTTTATAATTATTGTTTTAGTCCGTTTAGTGTTGCTATAACAGAACTACCTGAGACTGGGTAATTTATAAAGAAAAGAGGTTTGTTTGGCTTACGATTCTGGGACAGTTGCATCTGGCACGGGCCTCAGGCTGCTTCTACTCATGGCGGAAAAGTGGCAGGCAGCCGGCGGGTACAAGCAGGTCACAGGGCGACAGGAAGCAAGAGAGGGAGAGAGAGGAGGTGCCAGGGTCCTTTAAACAATCATCTCTTGTGGAACTAAGAGAGTGAGAACTCACTCATTAATCCCTCCTCCCCCAGGGAGAGCATTAATCCATTCATGAGGGATCCGCCCCCATGACTCAATCAGTTTCCAACACTGCCACATTGGGGATCAAATTTCCACATGAGTTTTGGTGGGGACAACACATCCAAACTCCATCAATTATCAATATCTCACTTTGAGGATGAACATAGTAAAATCTATTACAACATAATAATGCAAAGAAAACAACAAAATCCTTCTGGAGCTGGGTGCTGCAGGATCTGAGAGAGCAGAACGCTGTCTTTATATAATTAGAGAAGAGAAATCTTCTCTTACCTGAGGGTTTAGGACTAGATGGCAGATAATAATGAGTCTTTATCTCAGCTTCTTATCTGTACAGCAGAAGTAATACCACTACAAGATAAGGCTAGAAGGATCAAAATAAATGAAACCGCATAGTTAGTACCAGGCTCACAGAAAGTACACAATAATTATTCATTCCGTGAAAAGTCAAATTCAAATTTTTTAAAACAGTGATTTCATTGGCAAATTAAAAAAATAATGGACGAAGAGTACCTAATCTTTTAAAATGCAATCAAGCTTCACTGGAGATCTTTGGGAAGACAATCTAAGATGGTAGGTATGAGCCTAGCCGTGGCATCAGACTGCCAGGGTTCAAATCCCAGCTGTACCATTTATCAGTGAAACCTGGCTAAGTCAGTCAACTATTCCCTACCTCAATTTTTTATTCATAAAATGATAATAGCAATGGTATCTACCTCAATGGAATCTTATGAGAATGAAATGAGTTAACATATATAATGTAATATGTATAAAGTTAATAGATATAAAGCACTAAAAACAGTCCTACCCTGAGTAAGCTCTCAAAAAGTCTGTGTTTATTATCATACAACTGAGATACAATGATTCTGTGCAGGATATAAGATATTAGTTTCTGCCTTGCTCTTGCTAGTGTAGGAGAGAAAGAATAAGAAGTTTTCTCCTTTATCTTTCTCCTGGAAGTGCAGCTGAGCTCACGTTCACAGTCTAAGCTCTATATTATCCATCCCTTTGAGGGAAGTTTTTTAGTTGCCTTAAGATTCATAGATAGTATTGAAGAAAAAAACTCACTGAGTTCCTTGATCATAAAATCAGGCACACAAAGAAATTACACTAAACATCCCTAGAAAGGTATTGGTAAGTATCTAATGCTTGGATTGCTAGAAGAGAGTGGCATGTCCTGAGCTGGGGCCATGGGGGCTGAGGGCCTCAGCCATGCACCCCCAACATCCACAACCAGCCCAGCAACAATCACCAAGCCACTGCAAGAAGTGCCCCAAGCTCCTGAGCTGGGGCAGTGAGGGGTGGAGGGCTTCAGCCACACACCCCTGATATCTGCATCCAGCCCAGCAATGACCAAGCCACTGCTGGAAGCCCCCTGATCTCCTCTGCTGGAATGAGAGGGGTACAAAAGGCCTCAATCATGTCCCCCTTTCCTCCTCATCTCATCCTACTTCCCTTTTCCTTCCCCTCTTCTCCTCCCCCCAACAGCTCATCAGCAACATCTTAGAATGAGGCATGGAGCTGGGGGAAGCCAAATCCAGCCTCAACTAGACAAGCTGCTACTACTGCCCCAGGGCCCCACTGAGGTCCTGAGGCATGGAGTCAGGGGAAGCCAAACCCAGCTGCAACTAGGCAAGCTGCTGCCACCGCCCAGGGTAGTACCAGGGTCCTGAGGTATGGAGGTGGGGGAAGCCAAATCTAGCCACAACCAGGTAAAGAGCACACCAAAATCACCATTTCCATGTGGGTAGCCTACCATAGCCACTGCAATTGACATGGCTACCACAAAAGTGGCGAGTCTCTATAACAGCAGTCACAGCCACTGTGCAGATGGCATGCCAGACCCTCAACTGCACTGACACAAGGAGAGGCACCAATGGAAACCAAAAAAAAAAAAAGAAGAAGAGGTCCTCTGTCTCCACAGAGCATGCTCCAGAGTAATAGAAGAAGCATCTGATTTACGATAACAGGGGAGGACTTGATCACACCTGTCTCAGTACTGGACAGATCATCTAGTCAGCAATACAACAGAGGAACAGTTAATCTATCAGATGAAGAGAACAAAAAATGGTTATTAGAGGCAGAAGGGGAGAGGGGGGAGGAGAGCAGAAGGGAAGGGAAAGGGAGGGGGTGGGGAGGGGGAATTGGATAAGGAGCATAAAAAATAACTGTGCTTTGTAACAATGAATATGCTAATAAAAACTAAACTAAAAAACAATAAAGAGAGTGACATGACCTGCATGGAGACTGGGATTCTTGAAGACGTGGGAAACAGGCAGATTCAACAAAAGCTTGAGTTTGTCTCAGATGCATGCAGCTGACCAGATAGGGAGAAAGTTTCTGGATGCCTTAGAGGTCAAACACCATGGGCCAGGTCAAGAGCAGCTGTTCCATCTGAACAAGCTTGTTGTATGTCCCAACTGCCCAAATCTACTACACATCTGTGGCCAGATATGAACATATCAGTGCCCCACAAGTTTCAGAAGGTTGATGTTCACTGTGGCAATGGTGTTGAAATAGCAGTTAATGTGGCTGTTGCCATTGGGGGCACAGAAGCCCTGAGATGCTCTTACAGACCAATGGAGATATAGAAAGAGTCAATACTAAGTAATATAGGATGTCCTACCAACATTGCTGTGTGGGGGCATAGAAGTAGCTTTAATTTTATTTAGAAAAAAACTCTTTAAATGACTTTTGTATCATCTGAATTTTGTGGGGTAAATTCAAACAAATAAGAGTTCTGTTATGAATGTGGAGTACATTATCACACTGATCTAATGGTTGCTCTAACCTTGTTCTAAACTAATTGAATGCTGACTGTTTTACAATCCTTTTGAAAGTTGCACTTAAGGACATACTGAGTTTGGTGAAAATGGTGCAATGTCACACACCTTCTGATAGGGAATTTATTTTTCTTTTTACCTAAGTATATGACATACAAAGTAATAGACAAGACATATTTATTTTAGTAATTAGTTACACATTATTAATTGAATTTGGTATGAAAATCACTTTACTAAAGAACAAGGCTATAACATATCATCTGATGCCTATATTGACCTTTATGAAATCTAGGGACCTTTAAAAACAAAATAAACAGATAAACAGATAAATACATAGATAATGTGTCTCCAGAGTCTATCTTTAGGGCAGAAGGTGTCATGTCACATGAATGTGAGTATCTGGTTCCTATGTCAGGTTTTACCCTGTAGTAGATAGAGATGAATACATCAGACTGGCTCAGATGATAGCACCAGTTGTTAACCATATGCAGTTATCACCTTTGCGTGATGCAATGCTTGCTCGTCTGCATTTAATTACATTTTGCTTCCCAGGAAGATTAGTTCATAGGTAGTAAATATGCCAGGTCATGAATAATAAATTAATAAGTTGGACAACTAGGGTGTGTGTGTGTGTGTGTGTGTGTTATGATGGAACCTGAAAAACTAGAAATATCTGCAAAGGCCTAAAAGCACAAAACCAGGAATTAGGGTCCCCCCAAATAGTGACCATTGCAAGAATTTTAACAAATACTTTTTCTCTCATACATAAATTCTTAGTTGTCAAAATTAGTTTATTTGGCAGTGGAAATGCAACCTTCCAAAGATAGGAATAATACTACAGAAACATGTTTTGATTCACTGTATAAGTTTACAAAAGAACCCCAGTTGAAATTTCAGATGAAAATTGTTCACTGAGGAAAATCTGTAATTCTGCAATAGACATTAAATCACTACTTACATGAGCTTCCACTGACAATGCTGAAATATGATCAAGAAGATGAAATATCCAATGAAGATGGAGAGTTTTAAACTACTGCAGTAATACCTATTAAAGTTTTATGATTCCAGAAACCAAAATACTGGTGGGAAGTTTATTAAAGACTATCCTGACCTCCATTCCCTGGTATCTTCTAAGGATGGGTGCACTTTGCAACTTAAGTGGGAGACCTATACTTCAAACCTAACCATTCAAAGTTAAAGTAGACAGCTAAATCCAGGCATTTATTTTAATAAGCATATATGGTTAATATTTTTAAAGTGAATTTAGTGATGTACAACAGCTAGAAAACTTTCTATTTAGACAGTTTTAAATTTTCCCCAATTTCTTTACATAGTTATTTTTAAAAGATTTTACGAATTTATGAAACTCAACGTACTTTGTGCACAGTCTCAAAAACATTTGCTATTTTTGTCTTGTGTTTTATTCTTAGTGTTAGAATAATACTAATACTTTATGCTAATTCTTGCAGAAGTTCAATTACATAATCCAAGTCATATTTGAAAGGTTAGAATACCTTCTGGAAATCTTCAAATTGTTATTGAGAACATGTAATCTATTTGGGCACATGTATTTCCACATCTCCATTTTTAGAAGAATGTTAAGGAAAAGAAGTCTTTCCACTAATTTCACCACTTATCACACCATTCTATATAACATACATTCTTTTTCCTGCTTGGAATCAAGAATTACACCCCCTGTATTAATCCATTTCTGTTGCTTATAACAAAATACCTCGAATTGGGTAATGTGTAAGAAAATAAAATTTATTGCTTACAGTTTTGGAGGTTGGGAAGTCCAAAGTCCAGGGAACACATCTGGTGAAGGTCTTGGTGGTGGTTAACAGTGACGCAAGTGTCTCACATGGCAGAATGGCAGAGCAGAGCCAGAGACAGACTCTCATATGCTCTCCTTTTAAAGCCCTCAGAACCACACCCGTGAACTAGGGCATGGTCCTTAAAATCTAATCACCTCCTCAAGGCTGCACCTCTTAATTACTGTAATAGGATTTCCCACCCTCTTAACACTGTCACGGTGGGACCAAACCTCCAACACATTAAACTTTGGGAGGACACAATTCAATCCACTGCAGCCCCAAAATTCTACTTAAAATACTCTTTTTTTCCTTTAAAGAGTTTAAGAAATGCAAAATCTGACAGTTTTTCCCTGACAGAAAAGGAAACAGAAAAAGTTTTCACTTGTTCTTCTCATGCTACTATCTCTGTGCAGTCACTTATACCACCAGTTGCTTCATATGCATCTCTTGGGCTAAAGTATACAGTTATACATTTTCTGATGCACCCCAAATTCTAGGAGATTTCAATGGCAACCTGTGATTGAAGAACTTTCCACAGAATACGACTTTCCAAATATCTGTACCTTATCTTCTTGTTATTTATATAAATGTAGTTAATTTTAATTTGGCTTAGGATCCAAACCTCAGAAGTAAAGAGGTTTGGTTTCTGGGTCCAGATAGTATATTTTGAAAGCTCCCTTTTTCTATATAAACCCAAAAACGATAAATAATAAAAATGTATTCAAATATTTGTAAATATCTAGGTGAGTTTGGAAGGACAAAAAGAAAGTCTCTGCAGTTTAAAAAGAGCAATGTTTCTCCTTTAAAAAGAGATAGAGAATAGGAAGAAAGGAAGGGGAGATAGGAGCAGAGAGAGGGAGTGATGAAAACGATAAATAATAAAAATGTATTCAAATATTTGTAAATATCTAGGTGAGTTTGGAAGGATAGAAAGAAAGTCTCTGCAGTTTAAAAAGAGCAATGTTTCTCCTTTAAAAAGAAATAGAGAATAGGAAGAAAGGAAGGGGAGATAGGAGCAGAGAGAGGGAGTGATGATTGAGAGAGAAAAAGAAGAAGAAAGAACAAACCATAAGACTGCCTCACACAGAAATCTTCTCTGGAAGTTAAGCTCATAAAACATAATAATAAAGTTTATGAGCAACACCTGCACCATGAAAGTTAGTACTCAAAGTCTACAAATAAAAGATTTGTCCATCTAAGAAAACAGAAGTAAAAGAAATCTGCAAAGACCTTTTTAAGCAGGTATCTTTGAAAATTTCCATAAGTAAACGTGTAAGTAGCATCCACAAAATAAAATGAGAAGTTGTAAGATAGGAGCAGACAATAATTAAATAAGTAGAATCGACTATTTAAAAAGGCCCAATTAGAGACATTGGAAAGAAAGAAATGATTATTGATTTTATTAAAAGAAACAGTACATAATCTAAATAGTAGTCCTGACAAAATCAAAGAGTAAATTAATGAATAGAAAAATAAACCTGATGGTACTTCAAAGAAGACAGAACAGAATAATAAAGACATAGAAGCTTTTTAAAAAAAAAATTGAGGAAACGTAGAAATAGACAAAATAATTCTGTACTCAGCCAACATATCATCAAAGGATCAAAACTAATTATCTTTTCCAAATATGAAATCTAAGAATGTTACTATCCCCAGACCCACTTCGGAAGAACTACTAAATAACATATTTTATAAAAAGAAAACAGAAACCCAGAAGGAAGTGGTGAGATAAAAGAATCAAGAAGCACATGTAGGATTTCTGTTTAAGTTAACTTTTAAATACTTCATTAATATAAAATCTTTTATTACCAATGGGAACAAAATTAGGTGGTCTGATGGAGTATTTCTTGCCATTGATCTTTGTAAAATGCAGGATGATTTTACTCTAGAAGACAGAGGTCAAATTATCAATATTTTAAAACCTTGTTAGTTTGATTAAGAAAAATAAGATTTCCAAAGATTGATGGGCCTCTACTTTTTACTCGCAGCTTCTACCGTGATTCCATCCAGTGGTGGGTATGAGACTTATGTTCCATGAAAATGTTCCCATTGCATAGTCAAATCTAATGATAACCTATAAATGCCCGTCTCTGTTTTCTAGAATCTTTGCAGACATACAAAACTAACCCTTTCTGTCAGTACAATGCTCACAGTGATAGCTGATAAAATAAGTGTTCTGAGAGGCAAGAAGCTAGAGATATTGACCTCCTTCTGGTCTGGAATGGTGATGGGAGAAGTATTATCTGCTGTTTCCCCATCAGTCACTAGGTGTCCAGTTAGTTGTGCAGTGGCAGGTGTCAAAGCCTGTGAGATGAGCAAACTACCAATTAATCAGGTAAATGGGAAGTATGGGAATTTGTAGGTTGAATGTTTGAAATATGCACGTGATACAGAGGCTGACCAATCCTTACATCAAGTGGTCTGAATATTCTGGTTACAGTGGTTTTGTCTTTTATTATTTGTTGTTAATCTGCAAGTATCAACTTATTTCATTTTTGTTAATTCATTATTATTTCTCACTAAGCCTATTTGAACGCAATAAACCAAAAGTACATGTTTATCAAAAACTTAAATACCAAATATCCATTTCATAAGAAAGTTGATGAGAAATGTAACTTGCCTAAAATGTTTGTCTACATTTTTCATCTACCATGGGGGTCATAGAGATATCACTGACCAGGTGAAAATCACAAAACACAATCTGCTGGAGAAATAGTTTTTATTTCAAAAGCTTGTGATTTTAAAAAGAGTATCTCCAAAGGCAAGGATTTATCAAATGTAGCTACAGAGAGTGCGCTTATAGGTCGCTCCGTAAAGTATGACATTTCATTTAGATCAAATGACTACTCTTTAAAATTTTTTTGCTCATTTCTGATTCCAAGTTTTCTTATTCATATACAAGATACATGTGATAAGTGTAAATGAGTTGCCTCTATTAGCAGAAAACTAAAAATCCGTGTGAATTATATAAATCAAAGTAGAAATTATATAAGGTTAAAAACTGCATGACAATAAGTATAAATACCAAAACTCATGCATTGCAACTAAACACTTAAAAGAAAGTTAGCTAAATGCTCATGTTATTGTATATTGACAAAATAAAAATTTTAAGGAAAAAAAAAGAAAATCAAAGGGGTTCAAACTTTTAAAAGTTTAAGCTAAATGAAGTGAGAGAATAATAAAATTAAGAGAAGAAATAAATAGACTAGAAAACACAGGCTAATAAAATAGATAAACCTGATAAATCTTGATCAAAGAAAAAAGTGAGAAGGCACACACAAACAGCATGTACATATAAAGATATAGTATAGTTTTTTAATCACAAAAATTTTATGTATATTTATGACATTAAATTTGAAAATGGAAAAAAAGATTTTTTTTCCAAAAAAAGTATAACTTACCAAAATTGACTTAAGAATGAACAGAAAATCTCAGTAAGCTTTTAGCCATTACAAAAAATCGAATTTGTAGTTAAAATACTGTATGTACATAAAGATGCACACACAATCCACCAGACCCAGATGGTTTCATAGAAAGGTAATGCAGTAATCAGTATCTTTTACAATCTCCTGCAGAGACTACAAAAATAAACAAGTTAATTAAACTAATTTGGTAAGGCTAATGAAACCTTGATACAAATACAGTTAAGGATGCTATCAAAAGAAAAATCAGAGGTCAACTTTATTCACGAACATAGAGCCAAATCCAGATATATATATATTTATATATATATATAAATGTATGTATGCATGTAAACAAATTATGATTAATTGGAGCTAATCCAAAACACATGGATAATGATGTAATTTATTTTTTTAAAGTTTTTAAATACATGAAACAATATATATTATTTATGGAGATATATGAATGCAGTAAACATAAACAAACTTGCATGGGAATTATGATATGGGACAATTTCAGGAAAGTGGTTACCTTTGAGTAAAAAGGAGGGATTGAGAATGAAGGGATCAGGATGCTACTTTAGCCGTATCTAATTTATTTTTCTTGAGAGGAGACTTTGAAGTTAATCTTGCAAATACTAATATATTTTTAAATTTTGGTAGTATATTCATGACAGTGTGCTATTTTCTCTACTTTTGTATTTGCTTGAAATATTTAATAATTATAAATACATTTATTTTTAATTTTTAAAAGAATGCACTAAAAACTATTGGAACTGCTGGGCTTCATTGCTACATGATTAGTCAGGGACTCCCAAATATAACTCTCTGTACATCTCTTCTTTGAGAAGATTCAGTTTCTCCAAATCCCCAAATCACCTGCCCAGGGTATTACCTGGCAGCCACTATATTTGAAGCCAAACACACCCGTTTTCAGTGCAGTACCTCAACCTCTCCCTCCAAAGTATCTTGTATGCCAGAGTCCAGAATGCAATTGCTTTGAAAAATAAACAGCCAGTTTTCTGAGGCAGGGCTGAACTAATAACTTTATTGCATGGAATAGAAGAGGTATCCAGGATTTCTAAATGTTCCTTTCAGTCCTTCCAAATATTTTCCCCCAGTTATTATCACATCCTTTACTTCCATCTTTCCACTGACCCGGTTCCTTGAATTTCTAAGCTGTTCCAGGGGGTTAGCAGGTGAATCAACTGGCATTTGTTAGCACCCGTCTGTAAGTCCATAGGTTTCAGCCTCTTCCACTCTCAGTCACTTCCCACCCAACGGTCCACTTTCCGTTTTCAAAAAGATGTGTTGAGATCTTACCAACACTCACCCACCTTTACCTGCCCCCTGCCTTTTCCTTTGCTCTTGTGGATGTATACTTTTAAAAATGTAATTACTGTCACTTTAGAAGGATTTGCAAGGGAGCAGAGATAAATATATGTCTTCACCATTTTTAACCAAAAGTCATTACTTTTCATAAAATAATGTGTATCTTTCATTTTTAATATAAAAGATTCTTTATATAATACTACTAGATGCAGAGTTAAGGGAGTGTTCTGAAACAAATATAACAGGGTGTTACAACTCTAAAAACATTTGAAGCCCTTGGCTAAGACGTGCATCCAAACAACACTTCAAGTCATGTACCTTAACCTATTTTAAAGTAAAGAAGTAATTTGCCCCAGTAGGTAAATACTTAAATCTTTTATGAGAAGTTTTTTTTCTGTTTAAATCCATTTCCTTTTATCCATTATCTGTTTTTCTCACTCAATTCTAAATTGGCCATTTTAGTGGGAGATAATCTGTGTGTCTTTTCAACTTTTAGATCAGGAGTTTCAGATTCGTGGCCTTCAGACCTAACCAGTACTTCGTTTGGCTTCTTCACGTAAAATATAATTGAACATGCACTTAGGTGAGGCTTGTACTGTCCTGTTCACAATGAATCCCATACTCTTGATTACCTCAACCCCCTCTTTTACTTACATGTTTATGTTATCTTCCTAGACCCTATAGGTAATTTGGGTTTACAATCCCTTTATGAGTACATTGGACATTTTCAGGAAAACACAGGTTCCCTTTATTCTTAGTTGATGAATCAGTTTCAAATATTCAGCTATGAAGAAAATGCTCTGTTTTGTTTGGGGGGAAGCCTGATAGTTTCAGTTAAAAATTAATGTTTTCACCTTGAAATATCTGCCATTTCAGCTTGCAGTTGGGGAGGCCAGTGCTCTGAGGGAAGCCTGGGTAATGGAGCAAAGCCCAGCGAACACCGCATCTCAAATTTTATGAGTTCTTAATGGCTTGAATCACTTGTAGGTGTTTTTAATACCTGCTGTCAGTTTGGAAATGTTTCTTGCTTGGCAACTGGATAAGGACAATAAACTTGTCAAGCAGGCAACTAACTATTCAATGTATTATTAAAAATATAAAATCCAAAGAAATGGAAAAGCTGTTTAGGTCTACAGCTTCTTCTCACTAACACTTTTAAGCCATAATATCTTTTAAAAGCACTTCCTGAAGTTTATTCCCTTATTAAGGGAATTATCAGAGAGTAACTTATGTGGTAATAATCTGGTGCTCTTTCTAAACAACAAAACGAGCAATAAATATGAGAAGATATTTACATTATATGTTTTTAATAACTGTTGGTAGTCACAAACACATTATTTTAATTAGGGAAAAGCTTAGCAGAAATCAGTTATGATAAGTAACTATGGCTAACCCTTTTCTTTCCAGAAAAAAAAAAAATGTAGAGATAAATTTAAATTTTTGTTTCTGGTGAGAGTAAGTTCATTAAACATACAGTTTTCATTCCCAGACTCAATTTTTATTTTGCTGCTCCTGAAATAAACTTCCAACTCTTCTTTCACATATTATAATATATATATTTTAAAATAATTGATTTCCATTGAGTAACAAGAAGGTGTCTGGTAATGTCGTAAGAATACTTAATAAGACTTCTCCATTATTATTCAGGCATAGAGGTAATATTTTTGAAAGGTATTAACTCAGCGGAGCTAAGTACGCGGAATATTAAATGAAACCTAGAGCTCCACTGATCAGTGAACTTGCAATCTCTGGATTTGGGAAGCGCTTTGACTTGATAAATCTTATCAAAATTATTCTTGTTGTCATGTGGACTATTTCAATATGAACAAACAGCTTATTCATTTTGACCGATAATCCATCAGTTATAACAGTAATAACAATTTTATTAAGGGGTCACAATTCAATAGATTATAAACATAAAAGGATTTAATTATTTCCAATATCTGCTCTAAGAGTTACAAACTAGTAGGCTATGGGCCTAAGCAGTATTTTATTTTGCCTGCAGTGTTTATAATAAAATCGAATTTGAATTTGGGTGATGCAAATACTGTCTAACACTCTGCAGGCTCCATTCTTCTTGTGGTGGGCAGAATTCTAAGATAGCTCCTGAGATTCTTCCTCACTGGAGCATGCCCCTGTATAACACCTTCCTCTTGAGTGTGGGATCTGTGAATATGACAGATGTCATTCCCATGATTGTTACGATAGATTGTAAAGGTGAAGGAACTTTTGCAGATGTATTTAACTTTCCTTATCTGTTGACTTTGAGTTATCCAAAAGGGCTTGATCCTGAGTGTGCCTTACATAATCAGCTGTGCTCATTGAAAGAGTGTCTTGGCCCTTCTTGGAGCAGCAGAGATGCTTTCCTGCTGGCCTTGAAGAAGCAGTCATGTTGTGAACTACCTATGAAGAGGGGCAGCCTCTAGGGCCTGAGGGCCTGAGTTTACAACTGTAAGGAATTGAATTCCGCCAACAACCTGACTGAGCTTGCTATAGGACCCTGAGCTTCATGTGATTGCAGCCTTGTGAGACCCTGAGTGGAGGACCTGGTAAAGTCATTCCCAGACTCCTGCCCCCAGAAACTGTGAGATCATAAACACATGTTGTTTTAAGCTATTAAATGTGTGTTAATTTGTAATTCAGCAATAGAAAATCAATACACTATTTCTTGCCTCAACACCTAACTTAGTTCATACATAACCCCTTTTCCATCCTTTTATATCCTAGAGATATTCTATAATGTTCTGATCAATTTCAGTTATTGAAACTTAGTCCTGTCCAGTTTATAATTTTGACTTCATATCCATATAAAGATCCTTCCTCTCACCCAGTGAAAGCCATGTCTGCTTGGAGTGGTGTGGGTAGAGTTCTGCCTTTTCTTCTTTTTTCATGGTTTAGTTTCCTATGTTGGGTGCTATAAGTGGGAGCAGGGGACCCAGAAATATTATTACATGTGTGTGTGTGTGGTGGGAGGTTCGATCTATTTGGTCTGGCTTATTCAGTCTGCATAAGTGGTGTGCGTGCGTTTCTCAGGACCATGTTCAGCTTCACTCTGGCCTGCTCTGTTGCTTAGGATTCCCCAAAGAGGGGCAGCTGGATCTCCCTTGGTCTCCTGCCAGAGGAGACCCCAAGAGCCTTTTCCAGATTGAGAGAACCATTCTTTGTTCTGGGAAGCCCAAAAGCTCCCATCTCTCCTCTAACTTTCACACTCCCTAACATAAGAGCCTTGATTACTTAGAGGTTCTCTTCTGTGGCTTCTGAGGGTTGTGGAGAACCGGAAGGGACAAGGGTGCCCCCAATTCCTGAAATATTATGCTACAGTCCCTTCAAATCCTGATAGAAAATTCCTTCAATTTTCCTGTCTTCAGAAATATTTATGAAGGAACTAATCTGTATGCTGACAAATGTCCTCCAATTTCAAGAAATCCATATCAGCCACTCTTGCAAAACCATGGAGCAATATCAGGTTTGGTCTACATATCATTTAACTCAATATTCATTCAGCTCAAGAATGAAAGAAGAGTTTTCTTTCTTGTAAGCCCCCCATATACTCACCAATTTTTACTAGTATTTTGTGAACCCCCATCCATTCTACCATCAAGGCACCTCATTTGCCTGACAACGTGACTCCCCTCAAGACTGACTTCTACTTGTTTTACCATTCCCACCTACTCTTTAGGTGAAATGAGGAATACATGTTTGGGAGTCATGGAGTGGGTGTGTGGGGGAGATAAGTCATAGCACTGGTTCTTGTGTCACATAAAAAGCCCTTTGGGGTAGAGTCCTGACTCAAATATGAGTTCTATATATCCTTGGTACTTTCCTTTAGAATTCAGAATATGAGACATTTTCTCAAATTTGAGCTTTAACTAATCTTCCTGGGCTGTAGGAAAAGTCTCACAAAACAGTTCATTGCACAGTTAATTTTTTCAAAACAGTAAGACCAGCTATCTGAGAAGACAAAAACGTAAAGCTTTAAAGGTCAGAGGCATCCATATTCTTTTTCTTCCTCCTCCCCAAAATAAACTGTGCTTATTCACTATTGATGGACAGAGGAGTCTGTCAAAAAATTACCATCAGCTTTTCCTTTAAATGGACTTTACAAAAAAATAGAAGAGGAATGAAGAAACCCAGGCTGTAGATCGGATTCTCCACACAGTGCATGCTCCAACGCAATCAACTGGACATAGACTCATTCTCAGAAACCGAAGCTCACTGCAAATAACTGTGGCTTTGGCATCTTATTGATATCGGGACTCTGCCCACCTTGTGTCTATGATAACTCCTAGAAAGGTCTCAGGTGCTGAGAGTATCTCCCCCAGTTAGAAATGAAACAAACATCAGACCTGCAAAGTGGCACATCCACTCAGAAAAGAACACATTTTTGGTGATGTCTTTATTTTGTTAAGTAATAAACTTTATTTTTTAGAGTAGGTTTAGGTCCACAGCAAAAGTGAGCAGAAGATAGAGATTTCCCATATGCTCACTGCCCCCACATGTACATAGCCTCCCCCATTATCAACATCTCCCACCAGAGCAGTACATTTGTTATGATTGATGAACCTGCATTAAAACATCATTATCACCCTAAGTTCACAGTTTACATTATTTGTTATGATTGATGAACCTGCATTAAAACATCATTATCACCCTAAGTTCACAGTTTACATTACGGTTCACCCTTAGCGTTGTACATTTTATGGGTTTGAACAAATGTCTGATGATGTGTATCCACGATTGTAATACTGTTATGATTGATGAACCTGCATTAAAACATCATTATCACCCTAAGTTCACAGTTTACATTAGGGTTCACCCTTAGCGTTGTACATTTTATGGATTTGAACAAATGTCTGATGATGTGTATCCACGATTGTAATATACAAAAATTAATTTCTCACAGTTCTGAAGTCTAGAAGACTGAGATCAGGATGCCAGAATGGTAAGGTGCTGGTAAGGACTCTCTTCTGAATTGTAAACTACAGTCTTCTTGTTGTATCTTCACATGGTGGAAAAGGGCTAGAAATCTCTCTGGGATCTCCTTTGTAAGGGTACTAATCCCATTCATGAGGGCTCCCCCCTCATGATTTAATTATTTCCAAAAGGCCCCAGCTCTTAATACCATTACATTGGGAGTTAGGATTTTCCAACTGAGCTAAGTGGCTAGCCCCTTGGGGTTAGGATTTTAACATTTAAATGTGGGAAGGGACAAATTCAGTTTATAACACATCCTTCCTTATCTCTTTACTTTTAATCTATATGTGTCATTATATTTAAAGTTGGTTTCTTGTAGACAACATACAGTTGGATCTTATTTTTTGATCCACCATGACAATCTCTCTTTTAATTGATGTTTAAAGAGATTATTGATACAGTTGGATAATATCTACCATACTTCTATTTTCTATTTGTTGCTTTTATTTTTTGTTTCTATTTTTATCTTCCACACTTTTTCTGCCTTTTGTGGTTTTAATAGAGAATTCTATTTGACTCTATTTTCTATCCTTTTTAGCATATCAAGTATACTTTTTAAACCGTTTTTAGTGGTTGCCATAGAAACTATAATATGTGTTTACAACTAATCCAAATTCACTTTCAAAGAACATGCTTCTTTACAGGTAGTGCATGTACCTTGTAATAACAAAATTCTCCTAATTCCTCCCTCTCATCTCTTGTATCATTGTTGTCATTTGTTACATTTATACATAAGCAGGCATACATACACACACATGACCATACGTAGTTGAATACATTATTGCTGTTATTATTTTGATATAATAACAATTTGTTATTTTAAAAAACAAGTTTTTATTTTTCTTCTTCTTCAATGCTCTTCTTTTCTGTATGTAGATCTGATTTGCTGACCTATATCGTTTTCCTTTTCTCTAAAGAACGTCTTTTAACATTTTTTGTGAGGCAAAAATTCCCAACTAGTAGTAATGAATTCCCTCAATTTTGTTTGTCTAAGATATATCGTTTTCCTTTTCTCTAAAGAACGTCTTTTAACATTTTTTGTGAGGCAAAAATTCCCTACTAGTAATGAATTCCCTCAATTTTGTTTGTCTAAGGAAGTTTTTATTTTGTTTTCCCTTTTAAAGAATAGTTTTGCAGGGTACAGAATTCTCGACTGGTAGGGTTTTTTTTCTCAACACTTTAAATATTTCACTCTCTTCTCTTCTTGCCTGCATGGTATCAAAGGAGAAGCCAGATGTTATTTTTATCCTTGTTCTTCAATAGATACTGTGATTTTCCTCCTGGATTCTTTCAACATTTTTTCTTTAATTTTGATTTTCTGAAATTTGAATATTATATGCCTGGGTGTAGTTGGATTTTTTTTGTTTGTTTGTTTTATTTTGTTTGACACATCCTGCTTGGCATTCTTTGAGATCCTGGATCTGTGGTTTGATGTCTGATGTTAATCTGGGGAAATTCTCAGCTGTTATTGCTTCTATTCTTTCTCTCTTTCTTCTCCTGATATTTCTATTGTATGTATTTATGCCTTTTGTATTGTCCAACAGTTCTTGGATATTCTGTTCTGAGTTTTTGTTTTGTTTTGTTTTCCCAGTCTTCATTCTTTATTCTCCTTGCTTTTCAGTTTTGGAGGTTTCTATTCTCATATCCTCAAGTTAAGACATTATTCTCTCAGCTTTATCCAGGCTACAGAAGAGCCCATCAAAGATATTCTTTATTTCCGTTACAATGTTTTTGATCTCTCACATTACTTTTTGATTTTTCATGTAAATTCCATCTCTCTGCTTACATTATTTATCTGTTCTTGCATATTGTTTACTTTTTTTCATTAAATCCCTTAGCATATTAAGAGTTTTTGTTTTTTTTAAATCTTGGTCTAATCATTTCAACATTCCTGCCATATCTGATTCTGGTTTTGATGCCTGTTCAGCTTCTTCACTGTTTTGTTTTGTTTTGATTTGTTTTTTCCTTTAGTATACCTTATAATCTTTTGTTGAAAGGTGGATTAATATACTGAGTAAAAGAAACTACCATAAAGAGGCCTCTAAAAACATGGTGGTAAGGTGTGGGGGTGGGGGTGTTTTATACTCCTATAATTAAGTCTCAGTAGTTTGGTGAGCTTGTGCCCCTGGACTGTGAACTTAACCAGTGCTTCTTAGTTCTCCTCCTATCCTCACTTAGGTTAAACAGAATGTCCAGAGTGGGCTGAAGGTGAGTATTTTTCTTCTCCAAGTATGTTAGGCTCTGGTATACCCCAATAAGTTAGGCTGTGGTAAAAGAGTTTTTGCTGAGGGCAGGCTTTCTAAAAAAAAACAAAATGCTCTGGCATATTTCAAAATGGTTTCTTTTACTATACCCCTGTGACAAGCATGAAGAGATTTTTCCCCTGTGAGGACCTAGTAGTGATCCTGGAGGTAAAACTTGCAAAAGTGTGGAGGCCTCCCTATGACTGGGCCCCCCCTGGAGTTTTTAATTCTCAGACTGTCCACTCTGAGCTTTCAGCAATTCGTCAGTTACAGCTCAGGTTTTCCTACCCCAGCACTGGCTCCATGGAGGTTTCTACTCATGGGTTTCTGCTCTGGTAAATTGTGATTCTCTGTACTCACCTGTCTCTCCAGTTTGCTTGTGACTTCACTTCTCTGGCAGACCTAAGAAGGGCTGTTGATTTTTCAGTCTTTTCAGCTTTTTATTTGTTGTGAGGACAGAGTGGTCTAAGCTCCTTACATGCCTGAACAGGAACCAGAAGTCCCCCTCAAGTCTTTTTAATATGCAATCAATATGAAGGCCAAAGTCTTAACATTGATGAAAATATCACATCAAGATATATATATATATATATCTTAAAAATATTAATATTATAACTTTAAAAATATTAAATATATATCCATTGCTTTCTCCAAATCTATGTATTTGCTTCTCATTTCCTTTTATGTCTAGTTTGACACTGATTAATTTAGCTTTAAAGCTCTTCATTGTGACAGCCATCATCATTACCCCAAATACATAAATTCTTAACTCTCTTTTTAGTTATCTCTTTGCCTCTGTTCTCTCCTTGTTCCAATGGATCCAGTTACCGTATTTATCTCTTCAAAGCATGCCTCTGCTGCTACCAGAAATTCAGTTTTCCACCAGACCTGATCTATTATTCCATGATAGATAAGGGCACTCCACAACACCAGCCCACTGTCTTATCAGTCTTAACCTCTGCTATACCCCTAATGTCTTAAGCTGGCATCTGATCTTATCCCATTAATCTCATGGGCTGTCATAGTTCCCCCAAAGAACTTCTTATATTCTCCCAACTTACATATTTACTCATAATGCTCCCTTGACTTGTAAAGCTCATAAAAACATAGTTCATTTTTCAAGGCCTATATCAAGCCTTTCCCAATATTCCCAATCAGATGTTCTCTGTCCCTTTTCTAGCTCCTACAGCAGTGTATTTGTGTGGGGACTGATACTTTCTGACACTGCAGTATAGTCAGAAGTATTCTTGTCCTATTTTCCCAACTTAATGGAAGTTTCTCCAATGCACCCAATGCACCTTGACCATTTTCTGCCCCATGCACTACCGGCTACAATATCTGGCACAAAGACGGCACAAAACAAATCTATTCCTATGTGAAAAGTATATGGAAGCAATATTAAAAAAAAAAAAAAAAAACTGTTTAAACAAAACATTCTTCCCTCTGAGGCTTAATAACTCAAATATGTGGTTGAATGAATACATACACATACACATACACCCTTTTTAAAAATTAAGTAAAACACGGCACTATTCAAACTGATGATCAACAAAATCAACTGACTGAAATTAAACACCTCCAGAAACAAGAAACACTTCTGCTAAGTACATAATTACGTGTGTGCTGTTTTAAAATCTGATTGTCATCAAAGAATTCACCCTTATTACTAAAACTCTTCTGATTAATCTATTGTCCCATAGAAGAAATAACCACTTTTTAAATAAACTTATCAAAATTAGACTTGATTGTGTAAATATCTTTATGAAGTGTACCTCTAATGTCATGTTGATAAAATTAATTCTGACTATAAAGCAATGTCTGATAATTTTAATAAAAAAACAAAACACCCACTTGTTGTAAGACTGATGTCTTTCAGTGCATTAACTATAGGAGATTCTAAACTCATGACATGAGAATGCCAAGTTCAAACCATTTTGGAAACCAATTTTGAGCCAGCCTTAAATCCATATAGCAAAGCCAGTCAAGTTCTTTTAATTTTCTTACCATCGGCACTTATTAGATCATCCTCTGCCCCTTTCTAATGAATGAGGGAATGAAGACATCCTCCTCCAACATATATTCAAAAGAACATTTTGAGCCAGCCTTAAATCCATATAGCAAAGCCAGTCAAGTTCTTTTAATTTTCTTACCATTGGCACTTATTAGATCATCCTCTGCCCCTTTCTAATGAATGAGGGAATGAAGACATCCTCCTCCAAAATATATTCAAAAGAACGAAAGAACATGCATGTGCTGTCAACATGAAAGACCATTTCAAAAACAAAGTTCCAAAAACTTCATGATTCTACTTGTTGGAATAGTGATCTCCAAAAGTGACTGTTTTAAACATGCACCAATCTGTAAATTTGGTTCAGCATGTTGAAGTATTGGTGATAATAGTGATCACGTGCCATGATAAAATCATATGTATGTTGTGGGAGGGTATTTATTTGTCAATGTGCTTATTTGCAACAATGGAGAATAACAAATTGCACAACAGATTGGGACAAAATAAAAGGACAGATTTTAATTCTATACAAAAAATAATATATGGGAGGAAAAATTCCCTTATTTGATGACTTTCCTCAATACTTTACTAACTTCATACATTTTTGAGTTCACATATGACAAGCAAAGCTAGATAAAACCTGAAAAGAATTATGTACATACATGTTTGAGGAATATCAGTGTATTGCCAACAACTAAAATATGTCAATGAAATAGCTAGTAGAATTGTTGTTGTCTAAGGAATAAGCCCCAAAACGTGGCATATTTGAATATTATGGAAATGCCTTAAGCTTTCGAAATGTTCAGCCAGAAGATTTTTTTTTTTTTTTTTTTTTTTTCCTTTTTGTCTTTTTTCGTGACTGGCTACGAGATCGCAGACCTCAGTGTTGCACCCGCACCTCGCTCAGCCAGTGAGCGGCCGGTCTGTATGTGGGATCCGAACCCTCGGCTGGAGCGCTGCCGCGCTTCCCAAGCGGCGCACTGTAGCAGTGCGCCACCGGGCCGGCCCAGCCAGAAGATCTTCATGCAGGTTTTATTTATATATGATCAGAATTTCAGATCCAACCATGGTTTTCTCACTCTCTAGCCCAGATTTTTAGAAAGTGATTTACAAAATTAGGCCAGATTTGCAGCAAGATAATGATAACTTATTTTATAAGTCCCTTCTTTTCAAAGCTTTTAAGTCTTGACAGTTCAATACATAAAACTATATTCAGGAGTCACTGCCACGGCAAAGCAAAGATGGATAACAAAAAGCCTAAACAATTTCTAAAGCCAATGGCTTACAAGATAAACTTTTGACTTCATTACTTCTGCTGTCACTGATTTGGCCTAGGTGGCTTTATACTCTGAAGAAAGAAAAAAAATTTTTTCTTCTATTCTAGCATTGACATTCTCACAATATTTTATAACATATCGATTTTATTCTAAGCATTTACTATAACCTTTATATAAATTCAGTCAACATTTTAAAAAGCTGTTTGGGACATCTAGTTTCTTGCTGTTACTCCAAAATTTAAGTATGCTCCTGCCCCGAGGCCTTTGGATAGTTCATTCCCTCTGCTTGAAACAGTCTTCTCCTAGATATTCCCGTAGCACCCAGATATCCCCATAACTCATTCACTTGCTGCCTTCAGGAGCTCCAGAAGGAGCCTTCTCAAATAGACCACTCTGTTTAACATAGCAGCACCACAGCCCTGAGACTCCCCAGTCTCCTCTACTATTATTTCCTCACAGCTCTCACTATGCTACAAAATTCCCTTGGTTAATTGTTTTTTTATTTGGTTATCGTCCATGCCCCTTCCCACCCCAAACCTTCCACTAGATAGTAAACTCTTACAGGTAGATTTTTGTTTGGTTTAATCTGTTTATTACTAATATGGTACCTAGCACATAGTAGGCACTCAATAAATATTTGCTGAACCAGATTCATCAACTGATTGACTGACTGGTTGGTTGTACTTATGTATGGTTTAATAAAGATTTACCTGATTTTTGCCTTGGGTTTCTGGCAAAAATTTCAAAAACCCTGGAATTTTCTGAGTGATAGAAGTATCTTTGTCATGCTAATGAGGTGACCCATCTGGGCCCCTAGCTTCACCAAAAAGACCAAGCTTGTGATAAGAAAGTTGAGACTTTCACCCCCCTCAGCCTCTGAGAAAGAGATAGAGGTTGGAGACCGAATTGAATCACATGGCTAATGACTTAACCAATCACACCTATGCAATGAAACTACAGTAGAAACTCTGGACACTGAAGCTCAGTGAAAATTCCTGGCTGGTGAACACACAAAGTGCCAGAAGGGTAAAGCAACCTAACTCCCAGGAGAAAGGGCATGGAAATACTGATGGTAACCTCAGTATTTTGAGACCCTCCTAGACTTTGCTCTATGTGTATCCTATATAATAAATCTGTGAGCATAATTATACTACTTTCTTGAGTTCTGTGAAACATTCTTGTAAATTATCAAACCTACAGGGGGGTGTAGGAGCTCTGTAATTGGTGGCCAGTTGATTATAAATGTAGGTGGTCTGGAGACAGCCAGAACTTGTGGTCCATTTAATGTAAGGGCAGTCCTATTGGGGACTGTGCCTTTAAACCTGTGCAGTCTGACACTAGCTCTGGGTGGTTAGCATCAGAGATGCATTGAATTGCAGTACCCCGGTTGGGGTTGAAACAGAATACTTTTGATTAAAAAACAATTTAATTGCATTTTTATAAGGGTGCACATTTTATGTGTTTGGCATCTACATCCAAGGCCCAGTCTAGATAAAATTGGAAACCCTCACAATTAGAGCACAGAATAGTTCTTAAACTAACACATCAATAATATGACAAAGAAGAGTCCAATGCATACATTTGTTCTTTTTTTTTTTTTTCCTTTTTGTCTTTTTTCGTGACTGATATGAATAAATAAAAGAAATAACTGTGAGTAAATGCCAAAGAAAAATGATACCTGCTAGGAAAGCAGATTTTAAACTGTCCTGTGCATCACAGGGTTTCTCAACCTCAGCACTATGGACATTTTGGGTTGGACAATTCTTTACTGTGGGGAGGGGACTGTCCTGTGCATCACAGGATATTCAGCGACATCCCTAGCCTTTATCCACAACATGCCAGTAGCACCCCTTGCCCCAATTGTGACAACCAAAACTGTTGGCAGACCCTATCCAATATTTCCTGGGGGTGGGGACAAAATCACCTCCAGCTGAGAATCACTGGATAGTTTGTTGAAAATATGGGTTATCGGGTCCCACCTCCAGAAGTTTGTATTCAGTAAGTCTGAAGGAATCTGTTTTTTCACAACCACTCTAAAAGTTTCTTATGTAGGTGATCCCTGGACCCCATTTTGAGAAACACTAAATAACTGGAGGTTTTTTGCAAACAAAATTGAGGGGGAAGGGAAGAACATTCATGAAAGGCTGAGTAAGCACGCAGCAATCTTACCTTGACTGCCTTATGTCAAAGCTAAAAAGAGCCAGAAGGAAAGACACAAACGGGCTCTTATTAATCAGAAAACCTTGTATTTTTTTAAGCATCACAGTGCATAAAGTGTTTTTATGAGTTCTGTCAACAATCCTCTGGGGGAGATAGAAAAGACATTTTACAAGTAGGCTCCCATACCCATTTCTACCTCATTAGGATTTATATTTCTAGTTTCTGTGATCGTTAATAACAACACCACAAAAGCTAATCAGCTCTTTCAACTGTAGGGCATCCCTCGAGGAAACAGACTCAGGGGTTGTCTTACTTAAAATTACACAGTTCAAAGCTCAGAACTTTTCACATCTACATAGTATTTTCCTGCAATCTACATACTTTTCTTCAGCAGGTATACATGTGACTAAACAGAACAGGTTAGTTCACTACTAAGTTGGGCTTTAAGGAATATGTGAATATGTGTAAACACAGTATTTTTAAAAATGAATTTTGAGCTTTTTTCCATCAGATAATTTAAGAATATAGTACTTTAGTTAAGGTATTCCCTTCTCTGCAGGTTAAACTATATGTGTTACTGTTGTTTTTCAGGAATCGCATTTCTCTTTATCTAGTTTATGGTCAAATAAATTCCCCTTTTCCATGCTCTACTGTCAAACCCATCCTGCACTGTGCAACTGACTTTTATGAACTAAATACAGGACTGTACATTTATTCCTGTCAGATTTATCTTCTTGGTCAAATCTAAATATCCATGCTATATATAACCCAAATAACCAAATTGGTGACAAGGTTAGATGTAAATTCCTGTAGAAGCTTGATATAGCTTCTATCTTTCTTTTTCATCTCTTTTCCAATCATTATTAAGAGTTATTTATACTTCTGAGATCCTCTGAGCAAGATGGAATCATAAGGACATGTCAGACAAATGGAGCAACACCATAAATAACTGAGTGGATCAGTCCAGAGTATATTGGCTTTCGACAGCCCACTAAATAATGTCTGAAGGCACAGTATTCAAGTACCTCACCGCAGCTTCCAACCTCTCCTTCCAAATTCGCCTCACACTGATCCTTATCCTCTACTCTTTACAGCCAACAGGGTCATTTCCATTGATTTAATTAAACAGAATGTTTCTACTTCAAGTCTTCTATTTAATTTGATTCATCCGCTATCTTCCCTAGTCCAACCTATGTTTGCCCGGTGAATTCTACTAAACCCTCAACACCCAACACCAACATCTCCATAAAGCCTGCTTCTGTCACGGTCCGTTCTTTTTGGAAAGAGTCTTTCTTTCTACTGAATTATTATAGTGATAGATGAATAAATAACTCTTAAGGAACTCACCATTTGCTATGATTTCTTATTCATATGTCACATCTACCCAATACTTAACACAATGTTTCTCAATTGGGAATTTTTTGTTGATTTAATTAATGAATTAAAATTATACTTCAAACTTAAAACTTTGATTTAAAAACTAGAAGAAAGGTGACTGCTAGAGCTAACACAAATTAAAGAATAGGCTTAAGAGTAAAAATAAGAACAAGTACATAAGGAAGTATTTCATAAACAATTTTACTTGATAAGGAAAAGAAATAAAAATGTGTATCTTCTAACCCAAGTTTTAAAAATGAGATTAATCAGTCTAATAGGCTTTCATAATTATTTCTAGCTTCTAGGGACTTATATTTCTAGTTTTAGTGATCATAAACAACAATACAGCAAGAGCTATCAACTATTTCAACTGTAGGGTATCAATAGAGGAAATAGTTTTCAGAAGGAACACTTCAGGAATGATGCAAAGTCTATAGTGGTTACAGGTGAAAAAAAAATAGGTTTGGGCTGAAATAGCAAATTGCTTAACCAGTCCTCAGGTCTCTAATTCATTTCCAAAGCCATTTGACCTGGCATAAGCCTGTTGAGCCTAACTCTGCCTACACTGAGATAAAAACCATTTAGGGGGACCAGGCAATTGATTCCCCAAAGGACACCAATAAAAAAAAAGAGACTTAGATAAAAGGTAAAAGGAAGCCCCGAAGCAGAAATTGTTACTCTTTTATCATGATTGCTAAAATACAGTTCATGTTGGGAAAAGCTTCCAGTGAAAACCTAGATTTTTCCTACAGCCAATATGGTAAGTTTTTCTGAATTCATCAGGTTTGTCCAATAGAGTCTTACTAGTCAGATATATTTTAACAAACACCATTACTGCAAAAATATCTATGTAACAAAAATATTGCTTAAGTAACCCAAATAAATGCTTATTCAATATTCAAATGGTAAAATTTGAAAAAAAGCTTTCACATTCTTTGCAATGGGTTATCTATTTTATTAAAATCAATTGACATGACTATGGCTACAAAATTAGCATCAAATATAAATGTAGTAACAGGTCCATACCAAAATAGTTCATTATCTGAGTCTATACACACGCGCGTGCGCGCACGCTTGAGAGTCCAGAGATCTCAATTTTACCATCTCTGACTCCAATTCACCCTATGCCTGTGGTCATTATGAGTTCATTATCTGAGTCTATACACACGCGCGTGCGCGCACGCTTGAGAGTCCAGAGATCTCAGTTTTACCATCTCTGACTCCAACTCACCCTATGCCTGTGGTCATTATACCTCTTTAGAATTTAGTTGCAGAAGTAGAAAAGAGAGATGGCTGGACTGTATGAACTTTGGACTATGTGGGCTTCTGGTGTTAATAATCCATGCTTTTTTGATCATCAGTTTTGTGCCAGGGACTGTTCCTAGGCAGCGGAGATGCAGTGCTAAATGTTATACAAAAGCTATCATAAATATCGTAGATCTTATGCTGTGGGTTGATTGAATTGTGTCCCCCCAAAGTTCATATATTAAAAGCTTAATCCTCACTATAACTGTAGAGGGTGGGAAATCCTATTGTGGTAATTGAAATGTGGGGCCTTAAAGAGGTGATTGGATTGTAGCATCATGCTGTAGTAAATGGATTAATAATGGTGGTCAGGGGCGTGGTTCTGAGGGCTTTAAAGAGAGAGTGAATGAGGAGGTTAGTCTCTGCTCTCTCCGCTCTGCCACTTTGCAATGTGATGCCCTGCCACCACTGAAGTCACCACTAATGAAAGCCTTCACCAGATGTATTCCCTGGACTTTGAATTTCCTAGCCTCTGATACTGTAAGCAACAAATTTTGCTTTCTAGAAATCACCCAGTCTCAGGTATTTTGTTATAAGCAACAGAAATGGACTAAGATATCTTATATAACTAGGGAGGTAGCTGGTTAATAAATAACAAGGCAAAATATAGAGAGAGCACATTAAGAGCGGTGGATATCACTAAAATGGAGAGCAGAGCAGAGTGATCAAGGTAGGCTTTTTTTAAAAAAGCCTTGATACTTTAACCTGTAGGGGCTAAGAGAATTTCCTCTCCCCCTGTGAAGGCTTAAGTCTGCTGAAATGAACTGACAATAGACAAATTAATAAGGCGAAAGGCATACAAATTTATTAATGCACATAAGCACAAAAGCCATACAAAGTGTGATACTCAAAAAAGGGCCAGATGGCTGAGCTTAAATAGCTCCCTCTTCACTGGGGAGAGGGAGTTGGGGAAATGTCGGCAATTTTTAGGGGTAGTAAATGATTTTTAGGAGAGTTTAGTGGGCCCATGAGCAGACAATAGTTTTTAAACAATTCTCTTTAGAAACTGCATGGGACAACAAGTTATGGGAAGGTGACGGACAGAACTGCGCTGTGCTCAGATGTTTTGTTATTAAGCAGACAAAGTATCTTAGTCAATCCCTTGGAGCTGCTCTCAAAGAATAGATGATAAGTCTGTTTAGACTTTGAGTCCTCTTTTCTCCATTCTGTTGGTTAGTCTATTCTGCTGGTGAGTCTTTCCTGGTTATTTAATGAGATTCCTAGGGAGGTGTTTTAGGACAACTGCATTTCTTCTGGAAGAAGTTTTCTTGGTCAGATAAAGAAATTCCAGAGAGAACCCCTCCCTGCACTTGGACAGGGGAAACAAAAGAAGGTTAGAAAGTCTTTGGATCTGAGACAGCTTCTAAGGTGTTCCAATTTCTTTTCATTCAAAAGAACTCAGCATGCTGAAACAACACACTTTGGGGTATGGTTTGTATTGTTTTCTGAGCCCCAAAGGGACTGAGACCTGTGAACAGGCTGTGAGCCAACCATGGAAAGAGCTGGGGGTTAGTACTCCCAGCAGAGGCACCACAGGAACAAAGGTCCTGGGAGGAGAGAGGAATTGCTGTGATGGTCAACAGGATTTATTTACTAAGCAAGGACATGGAACACTGGAATAGAACTTCTATAAAGGACTGCTATAAAGCCATTTTGGGGATATTATTATAAGAAAAACAGTCTAGGCCTTGCTGTAGTTCCTGATTTTTATGCCACTGGCCACATCCAATTGGTCACCAAATCCTGTTAATTTAAGTCATGATAACTACTATGCATTGAGCGCTTAAAATGTTCCGGTTAATCTTCTAAGAGTATTATATTTATTAACTCTTTTAATCCTCACAACCTTCCTACCATCCAGGTACACTACTGTCATTATTGTCATTCTATATTTCACCCAATGAGAGATTATATAGATTGAGCCACTTCTAAGAAAACACAGCTGCAAAGGGATTGGGCCAAGATTTCAAGCAACATGTGTGGCTCCAGAGCCCATGTTCTTTCTCCACTCCTCCTTATATCCCCACTTCCTTGGCTTTATTTAGTTTGAGGGCTCATCTTTTTTTGACTGGACTCTTGCAAGGGTGCTAATCACTTTTCCTGCTTCCACCACCTCCCCTTTCCTTTTGTTTACACCAATGCCAGAGTTATCTTTCTAAAGCTCTGTCCAAGATTGTGACCACATGTGGCTACTGAACACTTAAAATGTGTCTAGTCCAAGTTGAGAAGTGCTGTAGGTGTAAAATACACGTATCATACCTCAAAGAGTTCATACAAAAAAAAGAATGTAAACATTTCATGAATAATTTCCACATTGACTAATGTTTGCTGACCCGGAAAAAGATCCTGAGGCACTAATAAAATATCAGAAGTTCTTTGAGCCAAATTTCTGTGAATGCATCTTGGGAAAACACCACTAAGGTTCCTTGGGAAATGCTTTCTGAAGGACCCCCAGAATGTTTGCATTTTTATAACCACAGAAAAGTGAAGAATAAAGGAGAGGAAAAAGGGACAGCCCCTTAATTAGCACATCAGTTTTTCTATTGGTTACACAGCATTACATAGGTTAGTGATTGGTCCTTGTTTACGTGCTACATACAGATAAGGAATAAGGATCACAAAATAGACTTTCAGCATTTCTAAGTTAATTCATAGCCTCTTTAGGCGTCAGTATGTCTGGTTTTAAGTCAAAAATAGTCTTGTGGTAACAGTTCCAGAATGTGCCTGTCACCCCATTTCAGATCCTTGGGGCTTTTAGAAATTTAGCTGACCTCAGAGCAGATTTCTGGTTTATTGGGTTGAATTTATATTTTGTGCATAATTGGGTTAAACAAAATAGATTATTACAATTCATTTCACCTGTATGATGAGGCTAGTGAGAAGGAAGGGAGGGAGAAAGAGTAATATACACTGATGAGCAGCAAATTAGTAAAATAAGGCTGACATATACAAGAAGCCTTTGTTTCGTAAGGATAATTAGAACCAAGAAAGAACACTTAAAGTATTTCCATAGAAAATGAAAAGCCAAAACTTCATAATAACTATTCTTAAATGTTTAATGAAGACTTTATATTCAACAAAATGAAGCCAAAAATACTGTTAACTTTTATCGTGTGTTTAAGAAGATTTATATTATAATTGAAACTATCATAAATTCTTAAAATGAACCAAAGAATGTACCAGTGGGGCAGGGCTGATTTTAAAAATATTAGTAACACAACAGACCTTCCTTCACTTTTAATTGTCATAGCATGATCACAAATAAGGGTCACTTTCACAGATGTATTCAAGGGCTTTTACAACTTTCACATGGGCCTCTTATAATGTTTTCAAAGTCAGATTATTCTCTTGAAATAATTATCTTATTCTTATCTGTATCAAATTTTATCATCTTTTTTATAATCTGGTTTAACTTCTAAGTCCTTACTTGTCAATGGCTTTGTTTTAAGCGATTTGCCAGTACCGCTTTTGTGTACTTTATCCTGTAACTCTTGTAAAAATTGTAATTATGCTTTATAATCATTTACTTTTTATTTGTTGCTCATTGTCCTAATTTGTAACAAGAGATTAACCCTCAAAGATGTTGGAATAATGAGCCAGAGATGCTAGCACGGAGCAAAGAGGGACATTTGAGTGAGGATTAATTTTCATAAATCATTAGTTCATTACTAAATAATTTCCAGTTATGATAACTATTACTTCTCCATAAAATGTTGTAGTTTAGGGAATGCAGAAAACAAAAATGTGGTTTAAAAAGACCTCTACTTAGTAAAAGGGGGAAATTAAAATTATGGTCAAGACAGTGTGCCATTGCACAGAAAAATATAAGAACCAGGATATAGAACATAGTATATTTGATAAGATTCTTCATTTAGCAATTAGGAAAATAGTCCATCAAACCTATAAAGGGAAACCTTCTGAAGAGTAGGAAGCCTCCAAGTAAGGAGCAGAGAGGGCAGGTATAATACCTTTCACCCCTACTGGAAATGGGAGTGACTCTTTTGGGGAGCAGAAGTAGAATGCAGAATTGTTCTACACCCTAAACTAGATCCTCAATGTCATTGTTCCACAGATGCCCAGAAAAGGCTCAAAACTGAAAATTATGTAAAAAGCCCTGAACCTGAAAAAAATTAGTTTCTGTTTTAGAACTATAAAATATCCAATCTGAGCAGATTGTGTGGGAGAGGCAACGAGGAACATTCCCCTTCTATCCAAGTGAACATCAAGCTCACTAAGAATGGCTAATCGTCCTATAAAAGTTTCCTCTGCCTCAGGCTAAGCAGGTTCCTAGACCAGGGTGACACTGACATGGGTGGAGAAGCCCACTAGAATCAAAGAGCTGTCAAGGATATGCTGTTGGAGTTGACATTGCCTCAATAACGAGCCATCTTTGTAAAGAGGTATTGATAACTTTAAAAATCATAGCTGAAAATTAAATTGCAGTGTTCTTCCAGGATATATAGTTCAATCATATCTACTTATCCTACAAAAAAAGAATTTTGAAATATATGCAAAATATTGGCACTGAAGTATTTGAGAGTGAACTTTTCCCATAAATGCATCATATCATATGTCCATTTCTATTTGCGTGGATCCACCATTATGCACTTGGCAATGCTGACTCCGAGCCTGCAAAGTGTCAGGCACTGTGCTAAGAGCAGGGCAGCATGGATGAAAAAGGTTCACTTGTCCCCTTCATACAACTCAGCAGTTATATGAACCAGTTCGAGCAGACTATCAAGCTAGGAAAGCCCACAGTTTGATTGCTATTCCATTGATTTGGGATTGGTTTTATATTGATTTAGAAGACAAATTCTGTAAAATAGTCTACGTGACTCCAGTCTCATATGCTCTACCTTGGCATGTGCAATTACTCAACCTCACCTGTAGACTGAGCTGTCTCCCAATACCTGGTATAGCTAAAGGGCTCAATCAAATTAGTTCCCTCTAATCAGCCATGCCAACAACTGTGCCCTGGCTGTAGTATTCTACAGCCTGGTAAGTCCTGCTCTGCTGAGCTTCAGCTCCCTATACTATGTATCCTCACCCTGAACCATCTGGACAGGGCATCAGACCCCCATAATCATTCACCTATGTGATACTAGAAAAAGCATGGTTGATGGACACCTGCAACAGCATCACCTGATTGCTGGGCCCCACACAGACCAGCTGAATCAAAATGTGTGTGTGTGTGTGTGTGTGTGTGTGAGAGACAGAGAGAGAGAAACAGAGAATGTGCGTGTGTTATGGGATGGAATGTCAGACTGTGAATTTTACAAAATGCACCCAAGGTGATTTTTATATCTTCCAGGATTGTAAAAGCTCTTGATTCTTCCCCTACCTCAACTGTTCATTCTTTCTCCATCTTATGTGCTGGTTCTTTCTCATCCACTGACCACTAAATCATTTGTAAATACCACCAGGCTCAGCCCTTGGAATTCATTTCCTTTTACATCACTCCCCACAGTCTCATGGTTTCAGATACCACCTGGTCTCTCCTAAGTTTAAAGCTCCAATGTAGACATTTTCCTTGAAATCCAACTGCCTACTTATCATCTCCACCGAATGTCTAATAGGCAGCCAACAAGCAACACATCCACAACTGAGTTCCTGATCTTCCTCTTCAAACTCACTTCTCCCTCAATCTTTTTCTTGCTTAGCAATGGCAATTCCACCAATCCTGTCACTCAAGCCCCAACGTGACATCATCCTTAACTTCTAACTTCCTCTCCTTCCTGCCCTATGTCCCCCTGTGCTTTATTTTCTGCACAGTCCTTAACACCATCTAACATACTAAATATTTTACTTATTCCTTTTGCCAACCGTTTGTCTCCCACAGCCCCATTAGGACAAAGATAACCATAGGAATTTTTTTCCTCACTGCTACATCCTGTTCCTAGAATAATGCTTGGTACAAAGTAGGCACTCAGTAAATATTTGTTAAACAAATAAAAGGAACAGTACCTAATACATAGAAGTACTTGTAAATATTTGGTGGGGAAAAAAATGAATGAATTTTAATCTGATTATTCTAAAAATCATAGATTCTTAGCAGTCTCCCAAATTCCTGAGCAGTGTCCCCACCCTGCGGCTCCAGGATTACCTCCAGCCCATCTTGTCTATTTTGTGTCTAAGTCTGACATGCTGTAAAGTGGAAGTCTGTGAGAGCGAATGTGAACATAGCCTCAGAGTCTACCAGCCAAGCAACAAGAGAAAGACAGTGTAAAGCTGGGGCTAATCATAACTAAAGCCAAAATGTTTCATTATTTTAGTTATTATTTAAGTTATACTAAGTTTCCATTTATATTGTCAGAGCTAGGGCTTAAACCCTTCAAACCCATTGTACAGACTGGGTCACCACACCCCTCACATGCAGGTCCACGCTAGGTAATTGGGAAAGATTTCAGGAGCCATTGGCAGACGACACGAGCTCAGTCCTCAGCAGCAGCTGCAGCTTACAGGTCTGGCGGTGGCAGTGGCCTTGCAGAGCATCCTGGGGTCACTAGCAGCAGCAGCAACAACCTCCAGCAGCAGAAGTGGCCTCCCCATGGCCCCCACCAGGGGCATCCCGATGGTGGGGGGACCATGTGAATCAGAGCCACTTGTCCTTTACATTTAAGTCCATAACCCAGGACACCTGGGTGCACTTGCCTATTTACAAATGCTCGGCAAGTTTCTGAACATCTAGGGGCCCTGACCATTTTCCTATATTTTCCCAACAGACAGCACCATCAGCATCACAACCACTATCATTAGCAAGCAATTGATAAGATCGTATCTAGCTGGAAAATTCTTGCTATAACAAATCATGGGTACATGTTCCAAGGGCAAAATATCTACTAACTCTGAAAGAAGATTTTCTATTTGAACCAGGAGATTTTTGTCAAGCAATAGGTTCTAAACTGCCAGACCTCAGATAGCATACATATTTGTTTGGTCCAGACAGTCTTTTAATTTTTTTCAAATGCAATGCCAATATTTAAACTTTAGGAGATAGTGTGTAAAAATCCAGATTTCCGGTTTCTTCTGAAAAACTGATAGATCTAGGGGTGCTGTGCCTGCATTTTTGCACTAACAGCCATCAGCAGATTTCTTCGCTGCTCCTTCCTAACAGGCAGTGCTCTCTCCAGGTTGCCACAATTGCTATCCTGCCAGATGCACTAATTCATAACACCTTCCTGGTCCCTCTTGGCACATGAGTTGGCAGCTATGACTTGAGAGTCCAGATGCTTGCAAAGAAAATTAATACTTAAGACCCAGACTGCTTAGTACTGTGAAACAAAGGAAATATATAGGCTGAAATATTACCCCTCTAGGAAAAACCCATGGGCTCTCAAATTTGGGGATTACAATTTTGTAAACCAAACCAAGCAGAAATGCTATGCAGTATTCCAATGTTCTCTCATTGGCAATATTCTGCAAGCAAAGAAACAAAAATAATTCTTTTGGTTTTATCCAAAACAATGATGAGTAAAGATGTAGAAGGCACAGGAGTGCATCCTGTTACTTTCAAAGGAGTTTGCCGTGAAAAATCCTATTTCTCGTACTTTCGGCACACAGCAGGCATTTGGTGACAGATGGTCACTCCAAGTGCCGTGGTCTGTCTCAATATATAATGAAAAATATATAAACCTTCTGTTGCACAGCATAGGCGTGAGGCTTAAACACCTGTTTCAAATTACTCTGATACCATAAACATTCTTGGAAATTGGAAAGCCCTGTGTTTTAAGAAAGTGAGAGGTGCCACAGCCAACTACACTAAATTGAGTAGGCTTGGGTCCAGTGAGCTGTAAAAAAAGAAAATTATGCCCGTAGCTACTGGCAAACAGCTAATGGTAATAATAATATCACTGAGTGGGAATGCAGTTAAAATCTATTGCTGCAGAAATCCTGTATATTCTCAAAGGTGTACTTAAACCGATGCTGTATATTTTACTTTTCATCTCTCTCTTGTTTTCTTTTAAATGTATTACCTCTGTAATGCTACTTGGGGGAGAAATTTAAGGTGGTGATGTTTTGATGTTCTAATTAACAGAAAGATTTGTGACACACTTTAATATTATTCCTTCCTATATCCACAAATGATTGATTACCAATATTATACTCAAGAACTGAACTGCTAACATTTCAGCTCATCTTGTAATTCCATTGCAAGAAGAGACCTAAGTTCCTGTGAGTCTACAATGAAGTTGTCGCTGCACTTTCCTGATTCTTTCAGGGAAACATCTGCCTTCCTGAAACTCTCATAATGAAACACTGTCAAATTACTGATGGGCCGCACACCATCCAATAATTAACTTGGGAAGATCACTTGCCAATGGCTTTATGCCATGACAAACAGGTGTTGTCCCTGATACCTATTTGATAAAAAAGTCAAATGTTCTTAAGCAGATATATTCTGCCTTTTACCTTGTGAGTATGTGTTAGTCATTTAATAAACTTTTCATTTTGCACCGTATGAAAATCAGAGGTAGTTTTCAGTTTATTGATTGACTGATGAGATCATTTTAAAGACAGACATCTTTAGAGTAATTATGCGAATGAGTGTAACTTCAAGATTGGAGGGCTGCAAATAGCACAGAATGCATGTCAATTGACACTGCTTTTCACATTCATGATGGTTAGAGTTACACGAACACTGTAATCAGAGGCCTACCAAAATACACAGAAATAAATACAATATTAATAAATGAACATTTGAAATCCACTTTATTTTCCATATGCAAATACTCAGGTCTAGATTCTCACTATGGATCAGGCTGGACAAATTCTTAAAATCTCTTGCCACTGGGCAAATATTTGAAGAAATGATACTTGCTGGGCCAATGGTAATTTCAATAAATTAAAATAGCATTTACTAATGCCTATTGGGATCAAAACACTGTAATTTATTATTGGTGGACCAAAAATGTACAATTTCTGCCCTTGTAGACATTACTTCTAAGCAAATTTAAGGATTACATTTAGGAATTAAACCTCTTTAAGCACTTAGCTGTTAAAACTTGAATTCATAGAGTAAATATTTGTTTCGGTGTTCCAAAAAAAAAAAAAAACAAATAAAGTAAAAAACTACCCAGTTTTTACTCATTTAAAAAAAGTATGAGTGGCTTTAAAAAAAAAAATCAAAAAGATGTAACAGCACCCCTCTCAGCTCCACATTTTTTCCTCCCCAGAGACAAGCAGTAAACAGACTTTTTGTTTGTCTTCAGAAATTTTAATGTTTATATTACAGATGATACTATATTCATTGTTCTGTACCTTGCTGTTTTTATTTAACTATACAGTTAGGATAGCGTTTGTTACTATCATGTGAAGATGGATCTGCTTCATTCTATTTCACTGATGCATACTATTCTGCTGCTATATAGATATAATCTATTTAAAAATTCTCTTATTGATGATCACCTTCTCTGTTTCCCATTTTCAGCTGCTATAGCAAGGTGGGAATAAACAAAGGAATGGCTTTCTAAGAGTGTAACTTAAAAACAAAATACATTTTCTTGAGAAACTTGGGGAAATTACTCAGGCTTCTGCAAGGGAGCAAAACCAGAGGAGAACTAGTGTGAGAGAACCAAAGAAGAAATTCCAACTTCACCATTGTTTCAATCAACCTCACTTTTCGCATCAAACCTGGCACATAGAAATTACTCCCTAATGTTCATTTATGCAATGTCTTTTAACATTTCATCATAGTCAGTTGCATCTATAAGCTAAGGGATCCCACAGCTTTTGGAGTCAGCAGTATATGAAGATTTCAAAAGCTTCTTTTATGTGTGTGTGTGTGTGTGTGTGTGTGTGTGTCTGCCTGTTTGTCTCTCTGTCTCTACCTATATACCCATTCTCTCTCACATATATACTCACACATTTCAAATAGATTTGTGGAATATTCTTATTATAATCATATTACATATTTATGGTCCCCAAGCCTGTTTTATATCCCTTTGTTGTTGGGAAAACCTGAGAGAAGACAAAAAGTCTGGCCCACAGAAACTTAAGAGATGGTGAAGATCTCATGACATCATGGAAATGAGACATGGATCTAACTAGCCTAGTTTCAAAATGAACATTTAAATGAAAATCAAAAAATATTTTTTTCAATTTCACAATGTCCCTTCAATTTACAAGCCCACTTCCAACCGAAATTTTCCTATGTATGTAATAAAAATATTTTAAGAGGATATTGAGGAAAATTAGCTGGCCATTGTGGCATTCACCTTTAATTCAATGACTTTTGTCTTGAAAGGTCCTTTCTTGTCTTCTTATGATCTTCAAGCATCTTACGACTCTCAGCTTGAGCCCCTCCCCAATTTCCAACATCAACCAGTCAGACAAATTCAGAGAGAGAAGGCACTTGTGAGAGCTCTCCTTCTGTTAATCAAAGGGGAATAGCACTCCTGCATTGTGGTAAGCACCCTGTGGAGTTTGTTGGTTACTCTACATATTAGTCCGTTTCTGTTGCTTATAACAGAATAGCTGAAACTGGGTAATTTGCAAAGAAACAAAATTTATTTCTTACATTTATTTCTTTAATGCCCTACATCAGATGAGTGGATAAGGAAAATGTGGCATATCTACATAACGGAATATTACTCTGCTATTAAAAAAAAATGAAATACTGCCATTCACAGGAATGCAGATGGACTTAGAGAAAATTATATTAGGTGAAATAAGCTAGTCACAGAAAGAGAAATACCGCATGTTTTCACTTATTTGTGGGAGTTTAAATAAATAAATAAATAAATATACAAACAAATAAATGGGGGGAGGGACAAGGAAAACATAACAATCACAACAATTCCTTGAACTTGTTAAGACAAGTGAACAGATATGATGTTGATGCAGGGGAAGGTGAGAGGGGGAGAGGGGAGAGGGAGGGGAAAAGGAGGAACTGGTAAAGGGACATGAAAATCAACTACATTATATGTTGATAAATTAAAATAATAAATAAATATAAAAAAGAAGAAAAAGAATCCTCCAAAATTTATTTCTTATAGTTTTGGAGGCTCAGAAGTCCAATACAGAATACACCAAGGGAGAGCCTTCTTGGTGCAAACTCTATAGAATCCCGTGGTGACCAGGATATCACATGGCGAGAATGGGCTGAGCAAGAGAGAGTTAACTTGTCACTTGCTCTCCTTATAAAGCCATCAGAACCATGTCCATTATTCCATGAATGGATCAATGCATTCATAAGGGCACACAGTCCTCACAATCTAATCATCTCTTAAAGGCCCCAGCTTTCAAATACCATAATTGGATTTCTCACTCTCTTAGCACTGTTACGACGGAAGTCAAGTTTCCAATACATGAACTTTTAAGCCATAGCACTCTGAATCCCAAATTTGAGCTGCCTGCCAATATGTCGATGACTCAATGAGCCACTGAGTAATACCAACTTTTCTTTCATAAATGCACTACATTTTAAAAGTGTTTAGACGAAATCTGTAGACTTTTTAATATGCCTATGGATAATCAACAATTTTTTTTGACCATTTTATTTCTAGTATACACACACGTAATTCATGCTGCAATGTACATACTTCTTTTTCCAATTGCCTGATGATTTTCTTAGGCAAATATCAGTATCGATTTATTTTTTGTAATTGCTTAAACGTTACTTTTTATGTGTTTTGCTTTCAGTTAATTTGCTTTATTCCCCAAATCTCCAATCGTCTTTAATGTCTCCTTTTGTTACAGCTGTTTGGTATTTAAAGAGTCTGTATATCCTTTATTTTGCCTGCACCATGACCTATTGCCTGCCCTAAGCATGAGGCAGAACATAACTCCTGGAGCCCTGCCAGCTTCCCCCCAAAAAGACTGGACTAATTGTCTTACCCTGTGACCTTTGGCCAGAGGGAGACTGATTTGGCAGAAGTTATGACTCAGAGAGAGAGCAAAATACCATGACCCTTTCAATGCACGACTTCTAGATAACAAATGAATAAACATATATTAAATGCTAAGCAGGGCACCCCTGATACAATCTTTCAGACTTCTGCTCATCAGTCTTGGCTGCATATTAGGATCATCTGGTAAGGTTTGAAAAATCCTGATGTTTAGAACATACCTCAGAATAATTAAATCAGATTCCCTTAGGAGAGACCCAGGCATCAATAGTTTCTAAAACTACTTAGATGGTTCCAAAGTATAGACACATTTGAGAACCGATGTTTCAGAATACAGTAAAGCAGCCATCTGATATAAAAACTCAAGCCTTTTTTTTTTTTTTTCCTTTTTTTGTCCTTTTTGAGACCGGCCGCACCACACTCAGCCAGTGAGCGCTGTGAGCACACCGGTCATCCCTATATAGGATCCGAACCCGCGGCGGGAGCACTGCTGCGTTCCCAGTGCCACACCCTCCCAAGTGCGCCACGGGCTTGGCCCAAAAACTCAAGCCTTTTAAGAGGATGGTCGTGCCCATTGATAATTGGTCCAGATGTTTTAGCCAGGAAGGTGAAATTGTATCAGCATTATCTGAATGCCTGTGATGTGATAGAGTCAGAAGATACATTGTTTCATTGGATCCTCACAGTGATATTGTGATATAAGAAGAAATATATATTTGGTCTTTGACCCTGGTTCCTGACACGGCGCTCATAGACCTTGGTAATTTCCTGAATGATGAGAGCATCTTCTGTTCTAATGAGGTGACTTTTGGTGGGCTTCTGAATAGCCTCAGGATGAGGGTGGTTGCTAGGAGAGCCACCCATATGATTGGAGGGTTGGAACTTTTATTCCCACCTCTCACCTCCAGGAAGGGAGAAGGACTTCAGGTTCATTTGATCACCAATCACCAGTGATTTAATTAATTATGCCTACCTAGTGAAGCCTCCATAAAAACCTAAAAAGACAGTGTTTGGAGAGCCTCTGATTGCTGAGCGCAGGGAGGGTGGTGCACCAGTAGAGGGCATGTAAGATCCACACTCCTTCCCACGTACCTTGTCCTGTGCAACTTTTCCATCAGACTGTTCATCTATATCCTTTGTAACAGCCTTCATAATCAGCGGGTAAACATAAGTAAAGTGTTTCCCTGAGCTCCATGAGCTGCTCTAGCAAATTAATCAAACCCAAGGAGGGAGGTGTGGAAACCCCCAATTTATAACTGGTGTGTCAGAAGTACAGGTCAAAACCTGGGGCTTGTGATTGGCCTCTGAAGTGGGGGCAGTCTGATGGGACTGAGCCCTTACCCAGTGGGATGTGATGCTAACTACAGATGCTTGGTGTATAGAGAACCCCCCTCCTAAACTTGCCCAAAGCTGATAAATTTAAGATTCAACCCCAGGACTGCAATGTCCCACAGTTCATGCTCTTCTGTGCTGCATCACGCTTACATTGCATTCCACAACAGAGGCTGGACATCCATCACTATTGCAAATTCTATCTCCTTTCAGGCCACCTTGAGTTCCCTGTCATTGGGTTTCATATCTGGCTGCTGGAAATTCTCTCAGAAGGGAATTGAAGAAGTGAAGGAGTTTTAAACATACACAGAATTCTATTTTACTCAGAACAGCCATTCAATCAACCAGGCCATGTGTTTCCAACATTCTGATAACAGAAAATAATTCCTTTCTTTTGCAGGCTCCCTGGCACATCAGTATCAAGTTTCTCATGTCATGTCCACTTCAATTTCAATTTTACCCTGGGACACATGCACCTCAGCATGGTCAGCTCAGCAGCATATCAATGATAGCAAAATTTAACAGCTTTTAAAAGAGAGCTGGATGAAAAGGATTCCTAAATGCTTTTCAGCACATCCATGAATCATCTGCTTTCAATGGAGTGATATTTTCGAATCGCCCACTCAAGTTGACACCAATTCTGAATGGCTAGGTCTCACCCTTCTTATGAAGATAAGTCCCAGTGCCATTAGTCTCTTCAGTGCAGGCTTAGCACCAAAGAAACTATTTCTGCTGCTGCCTGACATGGACAGATAGAAGAGTGTTTTCCTTGGGAAATACTAGAAATCATTTTACAGTGTTAAGCCCATAGTTTAACAAAGTCCAGTAAGCTATATACCTTAACTATATCCCTTTGGCTTTATACAGAACTGCAAAGATCTGGGACTTAACATTAGTTTGTCCATATTCAATAAAGGCTAGTGAAGATTTTTGTACCCTTTCATCATCAATAATTTGGGAAGATCCTAGTACCTACTTCACAGATTTATGAGTAGTGAATGAGGGATTTATAACTGAATGAGGGATGAGAGAAGTTAAAGGTGACTGACTCAGCAATTACATGGCACTTAGTAAAATTCAATACATTTTAGAATTTTCCCCTCAATTTTTTGTAACTTACTGAAGTTTCCTTATTTAAAGATCCTGAAAGTAATTTCACTCAGAAAAAAGATTCAGGTAAAACTTCCTCTCAATATAAATAGGATATCGGCTTCTGCCAAACAATGAAAGCTATGCAATCCATTGTATTTCCCTCTTTACTCTAGCTGCCAGGAATCTCAGTGCTGTTTGTGCTAAATTACTTTTCCTTGGATCATCTAGAAGTAATTTTGCTTTTCCATTCATTTAAGCACAACTTCTGCTGTTTTCAAAGTAATATGAAGCAGCATACCAGAGAATGAATTTAATATAACAAAAATAAAAGAATTCAGATAAAACAAAACAGGTTAATACCATTTATTAGAAAAGAAGCATTTCTTATGCTTGAGCTCTGAGAGAAAGAGAGTCATCAGGGTGTTAATATAAGAGAAATTGATTGAACCATGGGTGGGAGCATTGTAGCCAGGGTGGGTCACAGACCGGACGACAGAGCTCTGCTCCTGGGAACTCTCTCTTTGCTGAAGGTTGTGCTTCCCCAGGTAGACCTGAAGGTTCCTGGGAAGGAGGAGGGTTGGGTCTCACCTGGAGCCCTTTGGCTACAGCTGAGGGTTCACAGGGGTAGAGAGAGAGAAGAGAGAGAGAGAGAGAGAGAGAGAGAGAGAGAGAGAGAGAGAGAGAGAATTTCTTCCTGGCTCCCCTTCTGCTACTTGGCTTTTGTCTTTCATTTGAGTTTGCAGTTAGAGTACACCAGTGAGCTAGAGTTCTACCAAGAGACTGGTCTCCTGATCCTTTTGGGTGGCAGGGCTAGGGTTTGGGATGCTCGAACACTGAACTCTAGAGTCATAGATCCAAATATGTACCAGACTAGATATCTCTACTCGGTGTTTAATAGACATGCAAGCCACTAGTCCATTTACCCCTATGTGCCACACAAATAAAGTCAGTCCTCACTATTTATTGATCCTGTATTTGGAAAATGACATACTCACTAAATTATTTGTAACCCCAAAATCAATACTGGCAAGAATTTTCACAGTGATTCACAGACATGAACAGATAACTATTTTTGCTCACCTGAGTCTAAACAAGGTAACACTCTGCCTTCTTATTTCAACTCTCATATTGTAAACAAGTGTCCTTTCTGTGGTTTATCTACTGCCTTGTCTTTCACATGTTTATGCTTTTTGTTGGTGATTTTTACTGTTTAATATGACTCCCAAGCACAGTGACAAAGTTCTGTCCAATGTTCTTAACTGCAAGAAGGCTGTGACATGCCTTACAGAGGGGGGAAAAAAAAACTTATGATAGAAAAGCTTCATTTAGGCATGAGTTATAGTGCTATTGGCCATGAGTTCAATGTTAATGAATCACCTGAATATATTGAAAAAAGTGTCTTTAAACAGAAGCACACATAAAATAAGGTTGCATGTTGCAGAAACCTAACTGTGTATTTCCTACAGGAGCAATGGGTCAGTATTTATTAATTCAGTGTTCACAGTGACTTTTTAGAACACAATTATCACAAATAATGAGAATAAACTGTATTACAATTTCTTAAATGTGCTATTATGCAAAAAAAGGTTGTGAAGTGTTGTTTTAAATGAGAAAAGACAGACAACAAAGAAATATTAATAAACAGGGCTGTTTTAAACGTTAAATCCCATGAGGAAAATTAAATGGAGTAAAAAGAAAGAAGGTGACTGAGAGGAGGAATAGGACCACTTGAGATTAGATGGTCAGAAAAGTTACTGTGGAGAAGACAGCATTTGTGCCAAGCCCTAAATACCTACAAGAAGCCAGACATGAAAAAGATAGAGTCAAGGGACAAAGGATTCCAGGCAGAGATGAAACGTATAAAGACCTTAAAGCAAGATTAGGTTTGGGATATTCCAAGAACAGAAAGAAGGCCAGTGTGGCTGGAGCATATCTTGTTGGGAAGTGGGGAGAGGAGAAGGGCAGGGGGGAACAGAAAGCAGGGGTCAGATCATAAAAGACTTTTTGGCCATGGTAAGGAGTTTGTATTTTAAGTATAAACAGAAGGCATTTGAGAATGCAAAGAAAGCAAATGATATGATTTGATAAACATCTATTAACACTCTCCTTGGCAGCTGTGTAAAGAATGAACTGTGGACAGGCCAGGAAGAAAACAGAAAGAGCTAGTAAGAGGCTATGGCGGGACCCAGATGAGAGACAGCAGTGGCATGACTAGGACTGCAGAGGTAGCATGGAGTGAAGCGAGTAGATTCAGGATGCTGACAGCACTTGTGAAGGGTAAGCAAGAGAGAGGAGTTAAGCACATCTCCAGGTAGCTTGAGACATTTGGTAGAGAGTCATACTTGGGGAAGCGTAATCCTGGATGAAAGAAATCATGAATTCTACTGGATGTCTAGAATGCAGTTGAAGATATGACTCTAGAGTTCAGTAATAAAGTCAGAGCTGGAAATACAAATTTGGATAGCATTGGCAAATAGGCAGTGTTTAAAGCCTAGAGACTGAATACGATTACCCAGCAAAAGCAGCAGACCACTGAACAAGAACAGTCTGGATGAAACAACATTAAGGACAAGTACAGGAGAAAGAAAAGTGAGCCCAGTTGAAATAGAAAGAAAACTAAGGCTTAAAATTATCTTAATTCTCTCATAGGTAATAGAAGAGTCCTAGAATGAGGTAAATTTGGTTGTCTGTACTGTGAAAATTTTTATTATACAACAGAATGATGATTATATTAGCATGTTGTTATTATCATTATTATTATTATTATTATTATTATTTGCTTACTTAATTACTACTGGTATTAAATATTTGTTTCTATCAATATAATAAATTTGCTCTTGGAGTTTTATACTGGGATAATTTTTATAATTTTCTTAAGCCATCAAATATATAAAATGAATATATGTTCTTTTACTGCAGGTAAATTATTTATTGCCATAGGTTGCTGGGGACCTTTAACTCTCAGGCAGGGAAAAGGAGCATAGCAACTAAGGTCGTTCTCCAGGATGCACAGCTATGGCATATGCTATGTTTGGTCCCCTATACTTGACATTCTCAATTGTTTTCGGAAGCTGAGGTTACCTATTTCTAAATTAAGCAATAAAATACTGAAATATGGCTACAGTTGCAAATGGGCAAGTACAGCAAACCTAATGATAATTTTGTTTGTTTTTTCTTGTTATTATTGTCATCTTACAACAGGACTTAGAGGATTTTTATTCATTTTAAATCATTTGTTGTTACAACAATGGAAAACTAGTTTTGCTGCCATCGACTGCAGGCATAGCTCAGAGTTTGATACAAATGAGTGCAACACCTCCCACAGCACCATTTTACTCTACGTTGAAACCAAATGGAACCTGGGCTGTCTACATTTTGAAAGGAAACTGTCCTCTCTCTCTCTCTCTCTCTCTCTCTCTCTCTCTCATCTCTATCTCTATCTCTATCTCTCTCTATCTCTCTGCCAGAACCCTCACGGGACCTCGCCCTGCCACCCATTTCTACCTCCACAAAAACTCAGCTGCATGTTTAGAAGGTTTGTCCTTCTTTTTTTCTTTCATTTATATCAAGGACTATTTCTAATTTATCTCTCTGTCCTCAGTACAGTGGCCAATAAATTACTGATTCTCAATAAATGTTGAAATAAAAGGGTACCTTCAATTTACAATTGCACTGCTTTCTAAACTCTTCTGTGTTTTCATTCACGACTTCTTGTTCTTTTAGTTTAATTAATTAATAATGATTTGGGGGGGTTGGTTTGTTTTTTAAAAAGGTCAGTATGTATTTTGGGTCTCCTACACCTACTTTAGAGGGACCTTGCATTTAGAACAGTAGTTGTTTCAAAGACTCTGCCCATGAGAAACTGACAGGCTACTTAGCTGTGAATAATTAAGATAATTAAAAAATATCAAACAAGCACATAATAAGTGCTATGTGTGGAACACATTGAACACACCAAAGCAATTCAACAGAAAGAGAGATCAGTGTGTGATGGATTCATTGGGAAAGGTTTCTTAGACGGGGCAGAATTTAAACTAAATCTCAAGGATAGGACAGAAGAGAAGGACAGGGAAGATCTTCCTGGAATAACAAATAGGAGCAAGGGTCCAGACCTGGGAATGCACTGCAGCCTTCAAGGACTAATGAGTAGAAAAGTTTATTGAAGGAAAAAAAAAATCAGTGTCTGAAGGGGAAAAAAAAGGCAAAGGCAATGTGAGAAAGACCAACTGGGGTCAAGTTCTAGAAGACTGCTACTTCCATGCTTAAGTTCAAAATTTCTTTTAAAAGTAGCAGGAAGCAACTGAGATAATAATATAATAATAATAATATTATAAATATATTATTATTAAATATATTAAATTATATGATAAATATAATAGATAATAATTTAATAATTTTGCAATTATTAAAAAGAAGAAAGATCAATTTGTGAGGTTTTCAGATGTCTTGCAAGAAAGGGGATATTACTGAGGGCAGTGAATCTAGCAAGAATATTGGCAACATTATATAGGAATTAGGAATGGTTGTGAGAGTAGTAGAATATATTGATTGACTAAATACAGCAAGGAGAAAGACATGAAAGAACTGAGGTTGCCAGCTGGGGGTAGCTAGAGCAATGTTGGTATCATGGACAGATAAAAGGAATTAGGCCAGATAAAAGGGAAGCTATTTGGAGATGGAAAGAGAATTCTCATTTAGATCTATTGACTCTGTTGGCTATCAAAACACTTGGTAAAAATGTCTACTGAGAAGGTGGAGGTGTAGGACTGGAAATCAGAAAGTTTCCAGCTCCCCTGGAAGGCACAGGAAATCATTTTTAGCCTCAAATTACATGTAAGTATTGAGTGAAGGCCTACTTTTAGGCATTTAATACATTTTGATAATATTTTTAACTAATATCTAAGATGAATCCATATGGATCCCGTTGAACCAAGAAAAACAGACAAATTTCTGAGTTTTAAAATATCTCTAAAAACCATTATTTCAATGGTTTTTAACCTTTGGAGCATTTCAACCTTTAAAAGCATTTTAAATAGGTACAGCATAGAAGGGAATGTAGTTCTGGAGAGAACACTGAACGACAGAAGGCCAGGGTGCTTGCTGCAGTGCCCATTAAGCATCTCCTCTTAGGCAACTCACAAGTTGCTGGGCCTCTATTTCCTCATCAGTTAAATGACAATATTAGGCCAGATGATCTAGGACATTCCTTCTAGTTCTAATCATTGTTTCTATCTAATTCCTCTGTATTTAAGCAATAGTATCATAACTTACAAACAAAATTTTGCATAAAAGAACAAGGACACAGAGGAAAAAATAGATGAGAGGCTCTTTACTTTAAGAGCTACTTGTCCATCAGGGCAAGCAGCCTTCCTGGCATTACTTCAGGTTTGTTCAAAAAGCATTTTCTGTGTCTCTGATGACTATTTAAGGTAACTGGAGGGCTGCTTATACATGGAACACCATCAGTGGAGTGAGAATTCTAATGGGAATGAGTAATAACACTATATTTGATATGCGTACATTTAGTGAGTAAAAGTCCATACATCAATTTTTTAAAACGTGACTGATTCTTCCAGGATAAGTAAATGTATTCTGTATTCTTTCTGCACTAACCAAAGAATAACCAGAGGAGGGAAACCAACATGCACTGTTACCATTTATTGTTCCTGTGCTTTATATGTATAATATACATAACCTCATTGATCCCTCAAAATAGCCATCTAAGACAAGTATCATTCTGATGTTAGACATTTTATAAATGGAGAAGCTGAAGCTAAAACGTTTGAGTAACTTACCCAACCATCATTTGGTTAGTACATGCTAGAAGCAAGATTTGAATGTAAATTTAATTCCAGAAAGCTTTTCCTTACTATACTTCTGCTATTACCCAAATTGAAGGAAATAACATTACTGTGATATAGTAAATAAATATTTTGTCTTTGTCCCCTAGTTCCTGGCACACAGCTTCCAAAAAACCCTTAGATTCTCTGGAGTGATAAGTGTCTTTTGTATGCTAGTAATATGACTGGTGGCTGGGACCCTTAGATAGCTTCAGGATGGGTGCTGGTCACCAAAAAGACCTAGGCATGATTAGAGGGTTAGAATTTTTAACCCTATGCCCTGAGCTTTGGGAAGGAGGGAAGGGCTGGAAATTGAGTTAATCATCAATGGCCAATGATTTAATCAATCACACCTGCATAATCAATCACACCTGCATTAGGGGTTTTATGGAGGCATAAAACCCCTAATGACAGGGTTCTCAGAGCCTCCAGGTTGATGAACACATTGAGGTGGTGGGAAGGCGGTGCACCCAGAGAAGGCACAAAAGCTCTGCACCGTCCCCACCCCATACTTTGCTCTATGCATCTCTTCCATTTGGCTGTTCTTGAGTTGCATCACTTATAATAAACTGGTAAATGTAAGCAAAGTGCTTCCCTGAGTTCTCTGCGCCATTCTAGTAAATTATAGAACATGGGAAGCGGGTCATGAGAATCCCTAATTTGTAGTTGGTTGGTCAGATGGGTAAGTGGGAACCTAGGACTTCCAACTGGTGTCTTAAGTGGGGGCAGACTTGTAGAACTGAGCCCTTGCCCTGTGGGCTTTGTGCTAACTCTAGGTAGTAAATATCAGAATTAAATTGAATTGTGGGACACTCAACTGGTGTCCAGAGAATAGGAGAATTTGTTGGTGTAAGAAAAAATCCACACATTGGTGTCAGAGTATTGTGAATAAAGATAGTTCAATGACTTATTTCTAAAATGTTTCATAAGAGGTGGTGGTGGGACACTCAACTGGTGTCCAGAGAATAGGAGAATTTGTTGGTGTAAGAAAAAATCCACAGATTGGTGTCAGAGTATTGTGAATAAAGATAGTTCAATGACTTATTTCTAAAATGTTTCATAAGAGGTGGTGATATAGAAAGTCAGCACTGGCACCAGACTGCTTAGAATCAAATCTCCACTACATGACCTAGGATGAGTCTCTCAACCTTAGTGTACCTCAATTAAAATGGGGCTGATAATGATAGTGCCTACAACATAATGTTGTTTTGAGGGTTAAATATGTTAATATAAGTAAAGAATTTACGCGCCTATGCCTGGTCCATGTAGATGCTAGCTATTATTATATCAGGCACCAAGATAGGTGTTTCATACACATTATTTTATCAATTGCTTACAGCATCCTTATGAAATAAGCGGCATTATTATCACCATATTATTGATAAGGAAACTGAGGTGAAAGGAAGCCAAAGAACTGGATTAAGATCACATCAATGTAAACAGCAGAGCTTGGATTTTAATCTAAATTTACTAAGTCCAAAGTCTTCATTCTTTCTAGTAAACCATATTTAGAACAGATTTATTTATCAGGGTAGTTAATGCTAGGTGTTGCAATAGAAAAAGCCCAGAATTTCAAGGGCTAAGTAGAAGTTTGTTGCCTTTGTACAGTCTAATGCTGGTCCGATGTGGAACAGGTAGCCTTACTCCAAATCTCTATGGCAGGGGAAAAGAGAGATGGAGAAGGTACATCATCTTTTAAAGACCCAGCCCAGAGTATCACAACATATCCATACATAACCCCCTGGTCCAGATTAGTCAGATGCTCCTTAAGGAAAGCTGGGAAATTCAGAGGAGCAAATGGATATTTGATGAGCTTTGTCTCTACTAAAATAAACCACTGCTTAAAACAGTTAAATTCTTAGATGCTGTCTTTTAAGAGTTTTTATATATTGAGGAATGCACAATTTTAATTGCACACCTACTGTAATAGATTCCTGTTATTTGATCTACTCAACAATATTCTCTTCCTTTCCTGGGAATTTTCAGTAAAACAGAGTAAAAAAATCAGTCTCTCTGTCCAGTGATAGTTTTTATATGTGAGTTTCTTGAGCTGTCAGCAGCCATAAGGATTGAGCCACTCCTCACTATGAGGAAAATAAGGGAACAAACAAAGATAAAGGAAAAAGCAAGAGACAGAAACATTCCTGACAGTGTCTAAGACCCTATTTCCAGTCATTCCTGGAGCTTAGGCTAATTAATATTTGTATCTGTGCCACTCAGCTTGTTAATTATTTTTAATATTGACCCTGCCTAGGGCCCACTTGCAGTCTGTTTACTTTGTTGGATTCTTTGACCAAACCCCTTTCGCCTTTTAGTTTAAAATGGGCATTTTTTATTTCCAACCAAAAGTATCTGATCACCTCATTGATTCATTTAGCAAATATTTATTGAACATTCACAATGAACTAGACAATACTGTACATGCTGAGGATGGAGCAGTACACAAAAAGAATGACTACTTCTAGAGAATTTACAAAAAAGCAAGATTTTTGTGAAAACAGTCATAAATTCACTGGTTTATACAATGTAGAGTGATGTCAGCCTATTCCTCAGTATCTGACATCCAGTAATAGGAATCTAGTGTTGAATAAATGAATGAACGAGGTGCTCATTTTGCAACTCTTGTCATATAATAAACCTTAAGAAATAAGAAAGAAACTAATTTTTATATAGGTTTGGTTAATAGAATTAGAGCTATGTATTGGTTGAGAGAGAACAGGGCAGCAGTGTCACATAAAATAATTTATACATAATCCCTAAATGATAAAAACAAAACATAATTTTTCATAGTTTTCCAGAACATTAGCAATAAAATATTTGTATTCCTTTTAATAAATACCATTCTGCTGTTATTACTGCTAGCACTATGCTAACATCCCATGTGGGAAATTCAAAAAGGTTATCAGTTATGGGCTCCACCCTCCTATATCATTTTATTTAAATTATGAAGCATTGAAATATTTCTGAATAGTCTGATCAAGGTGCTCGGGAGAGAAGGATCTTATGAAAAAATCATGTGTTTTCACAGTATGACCTTTCCTTATGCCCTTAGGTATGTATTTAATAACTGCCTTATATGTATATAATTACAAGGAAAGCCCCTAGAGATGTGGAGATGCAAAAACTTTAAAGTCATTAGTTGAAAGATATGTCAGTTCAATTAAAGATAAAATAATGTTTTGCCACATTTAAAATGTACTTATAAATATTATGTTTCAAAATGTTAATGCTTATATTCATTTTTTTCCTAGAAAAATCTCAGTTTCTTTTATTTTTTTAAGATATAAAGGATATCCTTTTTAAATCCTACTTAAAGGATTTAAACATAAAGGTATTTCTAGGGCATCAAAGTATTTTATGTAAAATTCATATTTAAATTACATAAGACTTAATGAATAAGAAAGATATGAATTCAATCTTTGCTAAATTACATCTTACTTCAAAAATTATGGTGATGGTGCTGGATAAACATTTCTAAAAATAAAGAATCCAATATTCAATGAATGCTAAGTTTATGGTTCATCTCTAGGATTAATGACAGGCCAGAATTTTTACCTTCTTTTCACTCAGCCATAAAGGTTGAATTTATAAGTTCTTTTTGTACCAAGGGATTCACATTTAGAGAATTTCTTTTCACTGTGCTGGAGCATCTTGTCTTAAACTGTCATTATACACCACTCATCACGATCAGCGTCAGACGCAATAGTGCCAGCTGCTCCTGCCTCAGATAAAAACTCTCCAGCTCCAGAGTTTAGATGCTGACCATCCTGCAATTTCTATGCTACTTATTAGGGTGTCAATTTAATTAGTAACGAGAATTTCCAGCTGGATTTAAGTAACAATACCTCTTTATATATGAATGTGAACTGGAATGGCAGCTTTATAAATTCCTCAGAGACTTCCTCCATCCTGCCACATTTCTCTCCCACATCCTTAGGTAAATTCCTCATTCTCTTAGTCCGAGATGGCTGCAGAACTCCAGGTACCATATTGTTATCTCAGGTCTTAGGTGGCCTGCTTATTTTCTTTAAGTACATTTTTCCAAAAGTCACACACAATACTTTTACTTACAGCTCATTGACCCTAAGTTTGTCACATGGTTGAGCCTTGGTTACAATGGAAAGGGGGATGTACAGACTTTTACCTCATCAACAATATAACCAACTAAAAAGAAGTTATTACTAAGGAGAAAAAGGAGGATGGATATGAGAGGTAGCTAAAACATCTGATAGACATTTGTATAAAACTTTACACTTTTTTAAAAAGAAAACATTATCACATGTGAAAAAGAAACAGCATATATTACCTTCACTTCATTGAGAGAATTTTGAGTCATAGGAAAAGTTGTGCAATGAAGACCTGGTTGGAAGCCAATATTATGCACATGTTATGGAGTAAATGTTTGTGTCCCTCCCAAAAATCATAATGTTGAGATCCTAACCCTTAATGTGATGGTATTAGATAGTGGAGACTGTGGGAGGTGATTAGGACATGAGGGCAGAGCCCTCAGGAATGGGATTAGTGCACTTTTAAAAGAGACCACAGAGAGTTCTCTCACCCTCTTTCCAACCTGTGAGGACACAATTAGAAGTCAGCAGTCTACAGCCTAGAAACAGGTCCTTATCAGAACCCGACCATTCTGGCATCCCTGTCTCAGACTTTCAGCCTCCAGAACTGTGAAAAACAAATTTCTGTTGTTTATGAGCCATCCAGTCTATGATACTTTGTTATAGAAGCTGCTATGGTTTAAACGTCCTCAAACCCATGTTGAAGCTTGATCCCCTATGTGGCAGTGTTAAAAGGTGGGACCTTGGCATGTGATTGGATCATGAGGGATATGCCCTCATGAATGGATTAATCCATTAATGGATTAATGGGTTAATGGATGAGTGAGTTATCAGGGGAAGGGCACAAGTGACTCTATAAGAGGACAAGTGAACACATTAACACACTCTTCCCCCCTTGTCATGTGGCACCCTGCACAACTTTGTGACTATGCCAGGGGTTCCCACCAAGAAGAAGGCCCTCACCAGATGAACCTTCTGGATGTTGGACTTCCCAGCCTCCAAAACCGTAAAAAATAAATTCTGTTTATTTATAAATTACCAAGTTTTGGGTATTCTGTTATAAGTGACAGAAAATAGACTAATTCGGAAGCCCAAACTCAAGACACCATGTGTAGAGAAGGCTGTTCCAAAGTGAAATAGAGAGGGAAAGAAAAAGGAGCAGTAAGAAAAGATGAGTACCTTCACTTTTCCTTAAGCTGATTTAGTGAGTAACACTGAGTAGAAAAGGCTATCAGAAGCACAAAAACAGGGAGGGAGAGAACCAATGTTTTTTGAACACTTGCATTATATCAGGTACTATGTCAGTATGTTGATGCTGTATATCTGATATTTAACCATACAGATAGAAAGATAGCATTTATTGAGTCATTAATAAACAAAGTAATGGATGAGTGCAAGTAACCCATCTCCTGTGGCAATAAAACCAATTTTCTAATTTTTATGTTCCCTACCAGCACAGTGAGGAGAAACCCACCCTGACCCACACCACTTCTTACTAAGCTCTTTGTGTTGTGTAGGTCACTACTGTTTGCACTGTGTGGTAAATGGTAGAAATGGTAAACTGCTCACTCGACACTCATTCCCAACCAGTTTCTCTCTTGCTATCCTATCTTAGGGAGCCCAAATATTTAATTTAGCTTTCACTCAGGGTAGTCACACGATAGACCTGGACAATTCTGCAAGTGAACATCTCTGGAAAAGGCTTTCCTTCCTGTATAAAAAAACATAAGTCTTCAGGAGGAGAATAATAGTGGCTTTTCGGCAGTCTGCCTTTTTACAACCTTAATGTGATATGGGCAGGTATAGTATTTTAAAACCATAAGGGAAAAACCACCCACTAAGAATGTCTAGGTGAAAAGGTAGAAAGTATCTATTTTCCTGATAACAGGTTTAACAGTTGCACCAACACTCACCTGCCCACTTTAGAATTCTTATTATGTGAAAAAAAAAATTCACTATTTAAGTTATTCTTGGTCATGTTTTCTGTTGCTTGAAGCTAAATACTTTCTTAAGTGAATAGCCAGGTTGCTTAAAAAGACTTTCTGGATCTTATGTTAACTCCAGGATCTAAAATCATTGTACTCTGTCCCAGAAACTGCTTCTTTATGTCACCAGTTCCTTCCCAGGCTGCCGTGAAAGTCTCTTCTTGCCTCCCCCACTGTAGTCCCCACCCGCCACAGTGACCAGTGTCAGTGTTGCCACCACAGACTGACCTGCCAGTCTAGCATCAGTGGTCTTTTCATTAAGAAGGGTATTGCTGGGCCGGCCTGGTGGCGCACTGGAGAGTGCGCCGCTTGGGAGTGCGGAGGCGCTCCCGCCAAGGGTTCAGATCCCATGTGGAGACTGGTTCCCGCTCACTGGCTGAGCGCGGTGGTAGCAACCCAAGGAAGAGGAGGCGAAGTTGTTGCACAGAGTTGGGGACACTCCCCCTCAATGATCTTTTGCCTGCTGCTGGTCAAGTACTATTCATCCTAATATGACTTACGTTATATCTTAATAAAGAGCTCTGGAACTTGTGGTAGTATGTTTCACAGAAGGAGATACTGTTATTAAATAAATGAAGCTAATTAGGAATTAAATTTTTCTCAAGATACACTGTCTTCCAGTGTGGAGTGTTTTGAACATGGGACAGATTTCTTTGTTCCTTTATTCAATAAACTGTGAGTGCCTTTTATATCTAGGCACTGTGCTAGAATTTGGGCATTCAGAAATAATTAAGACTTTGTCTTCTTGAAAAACCAAGAATGAAGGAATGAAAGGAGAGGAAAGAAAGAGGAAGGAAGGAGGGAAGGCAGGAAAGGAGGAAGAAAGGAAAGAAGGGAGGAAGAAAAATATTTTATTTGGAGTACATATAAATAAATTGTCAATTCTATACAGATTTGTATTATGACATGGTGAGAATTAATTAATTTGTTCATTTATTTACTCAACAAGTAATTATTAGAAATTAGGGCTGAAGTTACGGTCTTGAAAAAGTAGCATAACATTTCTGTCCTGGTAGACCTTGTGGTTTAGAAGAATCAGGAAGGAGTCAAGAATGTCTTCATGGGTGTTGCAGTGGATTGAATTGTGTCCTCTGACATCTGTGTATTAGAAACTTAACTCTCACTGACAGTATTAAAAGGGTGGGAAATACTATTATGGTAATTGAGAGGTGGGGCTTGGAAGAGACGATTAGATTGTGAGGGCTGTACCCTCATAAATGGATTGATCCATTCTTGGAATGATGGGAGTGGTTCTGGTTGTTTTAAAAAGAGAGTAAATGAGGAGGTTAGTCTCTCTCTCTGTTCCGCCATTTCTGCCATGTGACACCCTGCACTGCTTGTAGAGTCACCTCACCAGATGTTTTCCCTGGACTTTGGACTTACCAACTTCTGAAACTGTAAGCAATAAATATTGTTTCTTTATAAATGACCCAGTTCCAGGTATTTTGTTATAAGCAACAGAAATTGACAAATAAAGGTGGTGTGGTTCCCACTCTGGCTTTGTCATATACTATGTTATCTTAAGCAGATCACATAATTGTCTGTGCTTTAGTTCTTGATATGTAAAAGGAAGTAGCTCTTCTTACCTTCCTAACTTGGCAGGTTGCTGAAAATATCAAAAGAAATAATGTTTTTAAAATAATTATTTTTAAAAAATTATAAACCATTTTACAAATGCAAATGAAATATTTTCTGCTTGGCCATCTTTCACCCAGTGGAATTTAGTACTGAACATGAAAATTACATACTAGCAAGGGTGAGTTCAGCACTATAAACTCACTGTCAACACTAAGAAAATCAAAGGGAATAAATATGAAAAGAAATCTTTTCTAGCTTTTGGCTGATGGCAGTTTGTCTCAAAGTCTTCACTATAACATATAACAAAGAACACCTATCATGACATCCATAGAATAAACCATCTGCCCATTTGTCTATATAGGACTACATAAAGGTTTACCTTCAATTCTTCTAAAAATATGCACTATTCAGCTTGAAATGTGTAGCTATGCCAAAGTACATGGAAAGGATGATTAAATGGCACATTTCTATGATTAGACACATAAACTTCCTGAAAGATTCACCAACTATCAGACTTAAAAGCCATGACTTTCAGATAAAACCATATCTCCTTCAGAAAAAAAATAATGGGGTGCGTGGAGCAGGGAGATGTCCAGCAAGAAAGACAGAAGCTCCACAGAGACCATATGCCCTGTGGTGCCACCACGTGACCTGGCAGCCGAGTGCATGTGGAGGACGGAGAAGTCCAACAGGGGAGTTGGAAGCTCCAAAGAGACCACACGCCCTGCGGTGCCAGTGCATGACCCAGCAGCCCGGCTGAGTGCATGCTGACCAGAGAGGCAGCTCCCTGGAGAGGCCCAAGACCTGAGGCAACCATGCACATAAGGCACTAGTGGCCAAACGAGCAAACACTTAGGTAGCCATACCAAACTGGCAACCCCAGCAACACCCTAGCCAGACAATCATGTCAAACCAGTAGACTGTGACACCCCCTGCCACAATGACTAAACATCAAAGGAAAGATACCAGAAATATGAAAAATCAAGAAAGCTCACCACCAAAGGGTAATAACTCTCAAGATCAAGATCCTATAAAACGAGAAGCCCTTGAAATGTCTGACAAGGAATTTCGAGTGATAATTCTAAGGAAACTAAATGAGATACAAGAAAACCCAGCTAGCCAACATGATGAAAGGAGGAAAAGTATACAGGACCTGAAAGAAAAAATATACAAGGAAATCAATGCCCTGAAAAAGAATGCAGCAGAGCTTGCCAAGCCAAAGAATTCATTCAACAAAATAAAAAACACAACAGAGAGTTTAACCAGCAGGCTTGCAGAAGCAGAAGATGGGCTTTTTGAAATAACACAGGCAGACAAAAAAAAAAAAAAAAAAGAAAAAAGAATTAAAAACATTGAAGAAAATCTAAGAGAGATATCAGACAACCTTATTGCTCAAATATCTGAGTCATGGGTATTACAAAAGGGGAGGAAAAAGGAGATTGCATTGAAAACATATTCAACAAAATAGTGGCAGAAAACTTCCCAGTTATTGGAAAAGACACAGATCTTCAGATTCAGGGAGCTCAAAGATCCCCAAACCTATTCAACCCAAAAAGGTCTTCTCCAAGACATTTTATAATCAAATTGGCAAAACTCAAATACAAAGAGAGAATCTTAAAAGCTGCAAGAGAGAAGCATCAAATCACCTATAAGGGAACCCCAGTCAGAGTAACATCAGACTTTTCATCACAAACCCTAAAAGCCCAGAAAGGAATGTGATGATATATTCAAAATACTAAAAGACAGAGATTGCCAGCCAAGAATATTCTACCCCACAAGGCTATCCTTCTGAAAAGAAGGGGAAATAGTATATTTCTCAGGCAAAGAAAAACTGCAGGAGTTCACTATCACACGACCAGCCTTACAAGAAATTCTCAAGGGAGTACTAGGTTTAGTACCGAAAAACAACTACCACTGCCATAAAAACCCAAGAAAACTCAAAACCCACTAGTATAATAAAAGTGGCATCTATGAACAGAAAACAAACAAACAAACAAAAGGCTATCTACAACCCAAGGAACCAACAAATACAGAAAACAAACAGTAAATCAGAAAGAAAGGAACTAAAGACACTGAAGACATCCAAACAAAAATCAATAAAATGCTAGGAGTAAATCAACACTTTTCAATAACAACTCTTAATGTAAAAGGATTAAATTCCCCAATCAAAAGACACAGACTGGCTGACTGGATTAAAAAGGAGAACCCAACTATATGCTGCCTTCAAGAGACCCGCCTCACCCATAAAGACACACAAAGACTAAGAGTGAAGGATGGAAAAAGATGTACCATGCAAACAGAAATGAAAAATGAGCTGGAGTAGCTATTCTTATATCTGATAAAATAGACTTTAAACTAAAAACCATGAAAAGAGATAATGAGGGCCACTACATAATTATAAAAGGATTCATCCATCAAGAATATGTAACAAGCATAAATATATATGCACCCAATGTTGGAGCAGACAGATTTATAAAGCAAACTCTATTAGACCTATAGAAGGAAACAGACACTAATACCATAATAACAGGGGACCTGAACACCCCACTGTCAATATTGGACAGATCATCTAGGCAAAGAATCAGCAGAGAAACACAAGATCTAAAAAACTCTCTAGACCAATTGGATTGGGCTGATATCTACAGAACATTCCATCCAACAACCTCAGA